>NC_056745.1:858885083-859000083 GCF_019279795.1 Protopterus annectens
AAAAAAAATTTAAATAAAAAAAAAATTTTACTTTTAACTTTGGTTTTTTAACAATTTTTTATGGAGACAGCGAGTTTTAAACCAGGATGGATATCAGCTGACAACCTAATGATCCATTCATATTCTCTAATTTCTAAATAATTCCCTACATCACCACCCCTATTAGATGCATATACTCTATCTATTACCCTGAATTTAAATGTATGATGTACTCCATGTGCATGAATATGTTTATATAGAGCATTGCTCTCACATGCCCTTCTTATCTCTGATTTATGTTCTATTATACGCTCTTTAAGCTTTCTACTTGTTTTTCCTACATAAAATTAGGGACATGCTACACATGTTGCAAGATAAACTACGTTATTAGTTATACAACTAGCCGTAATATTAAATATAAACTTTTCATTTGTTATAGGATGTATAAACACATTACTCATATAGACATCACTGATATCAAAATATATATCAGTACAACAACTACAATTCTTACAGCTAATGGTACCTCTTTTTCCAGATTTACTGAGGCCTCGTGTATCTTCCCAAAAGTCTTTGAAGCATAATTAATAATAATAATAATTTAATTTTTGATCATATGACTTTTGGGCTGCAAGTCATGTGATTGTGTTGGGCTCTTATTTAAATCATTGCTTGTGATTTAACCTGTATTAAGCATTGAGAAAGGGTGTGTAACCTGAAAGCTTTGTGTGTCTTATAAAGGTTTTTCTTCTCGACGGTGTGTATTATTTGGAGATTTCTTTTGATACAGCCTTTGTTTCTACTTTTGGTATTGAGCTGTCTTTGTTGGGAAAACTAAAGAGTCTTTTGCAGCCCAGATGGAAATTAGCAACAGCCTTAAAACTCTGTTGGCTAATGAGGTGAATCCGTTGCTACATGTTTTGCCTACAATAACTGTTGACGATGAAGCAGTTTCCCTTATGCCTCAAGAGAATGTAGCAGATTTTGGGAAAAAGATGCAGCTACTTGAGAGGAAAGTGGCTGCCTACAAACGTTTACAATGGCAGCGTTTTAGTTTTAGTGCTTATCTGGATAAGGGCATAGTACCTCGAGGGCTCAGAGTACTGAAAATGCCCTCATATGGCAACATGTATCCAGAACTTTTAAAACGCTGGCAGCAATTGAATCTTAAATTAAGTTTAGACTATATGTTACTTATGAACAACTTTTTTTCTGCTATAGAAAGGGAGCTGAAAGAAGAAATTGTCAGCATGGAAGATAATTTAATGCAAATGTCGTGTTTCCAAACTATGTTACCAGCATATCAGCAAATGCTGGATAGACTGCATGTACTTGATGACCGTCTGGAAGTCATCAAGAAACGTAAGTTGGTAAGAGACATGGGGGATTTTCAAAGGGGCAATATTTTTTCCTGGCCAAAAAATGATTTTATATCAGCTAGAGAAAATATTAAGGATAAAAATATTAAAGACAATAAGAAATCTGTTGCACAGAAAGTCCCTTTGGACAGCCTGGATGACTTCCCAGAGTTATTGTCCGTGAATTCACAGCCCCCTGTGCGTGAAATGGTATCGGCTGAACCGACAAATGAGATTAGAGCAACTCCGCCCATTTCAGTTCAAAATATAACGCAGATGGATGATGTGGATGCAGTCGCGTGTATACCAGGGACAGAAACTTCCAAGGAACTTGAAAATAGGAATGAAGAAACAAGAAAATTGCACCAGTCTAAATTAAATTTTCTTCATAAACCGTTGCAACTTGATCAAGCTGAAAAAGTGAAAGAGCGCTCGACCTCACGAGGGAGAACTGTAGTGAGGGGAACGCCATATTCAAATAAACGGAAGAACAGTAGTCCGCAAAAACAGATGAAAATAGTCCGAAGATAGTGGCAAGTATTCTAAACCTGTCTAGTTTTAAACTAGAAACAGCACATCATACCCTTTTACAAAAGGGAATGGGTTTTATTCCATCAGCTTGTGATAATGTTGTCACTGCTATAACGGACCTTAAGCAATTCGTCAGAAATGTAAGCTTGAAATTAATGTTTAAAAATAACATCTGTTCATATAATAGCTGTAAAAGACGAAGTGTTTTTATACCAGTTAATGTACCTGTTCTTACAGCATTTCATGACTTATGTGAACAAGAGTTGAGGCGTTTGTATTCTAAAAAAGTTGTGAAGAATTATAATTTGTCCTATTCTGAATATATAGCCTTGAGGGAGCTGAAATTAAATACAGATATAATAATTAAGCATGCGGATAAAGGGGGTGTTACTGTGATAATGGATAAAACAAAGTATGTGCAATCAGTGTTGAAGTTGCTTAATGACACTACAGCATTTAAGGTAATAACTTATGTAGAGATAAAGAAGTACATTAGTACTATTAATATGTGTGTATATGAGCTGCAACTTTCTGGTGACATAAACTTAGATTTATTTCATTTTTTTACTGTTCCCTGCCCTAAAATTCCTCAATTGTATGGGATACCAAAGATCCATAAATCTTTAAATGAACCACCAATGAGGCCTATTGTTTCAGGTAATGGTTGGTTAACGGAACCTATATCCATATATTTACAAAAACAATTACAACCAATTTTGGTTAAATGTGAAACGGTCATAAAAGATACTATAGATTTTATCATGAAATTAAAATGTTGGTATACTGATCCAGATAGACCTAGGAGTATATACAATGGTTTATTATTTGTAACGCTGGATATTTCATCATTGTTTACAGTTATTCCCAATGATTATGGGATTAATTCTATACGTGAACATTTGGTTCACCATTCAACCTTTACAAGTAGACATATTGAAAACATCTGTCTATTACTGGATTTAGTATTATCTTATAATTTTTTTTGTTTGATAAACAATATTATTTGCAGTGTACCGGTGTTGCTATGGGCACACCGGTAGCAAATACCTATGCAAATTTAGTCCTTTATCAGTGGGAAAGGACATATATATTTGATGGTAATACATTCTTAAATTCAAAATTATGTTTTTATCAGAGATTTGTAGATGACTGCTTCTTAATATGGAATGGATCTGTATCTGAATTATCTGATTATTTACTGTATCTAAATACTACTACCACCTTCTTAAAATTTAAGATGGAATATTCTAATAGTTCAATTAATTTTCTGGATGTTAATGTAAAATATCAGGATGGTGTACTGAATACTAGTGTGCATAAGAAAGAGGTTAATGCTGGAAGGTATTTATATGGCTCCAGCATGCATGCACCACATGTCTTTAAAGGTGTGGTTATGGCACAGTTTGCAAGGATAAGTAGGTTAAATACGGATGAGGTATGGTTTTCAAACCAACTGAGTGATACGTATGAAGAGTTTTTGGGTAGTGGTTATGCATCTGATCTTTTGATGGATGCCAAAAATAAAGTAGTAAGAAATAGACATTCGTTATTTAAACCTATTTTTTATTCAGATGAGTATGTAGGTAATAACAATTATGTTCAGCAAGATGAAGGGATTGTAAGATATGTTACATCATATAACACAATGTCATATTTGGTTAAAAAAGTCATAAACAAATATTGGATGGTATTAATGGCATCTGAAGAGGTTAGAATAGTTTTAGGTGAAAGACCACGATTTACATATAAAAATATGAAAACACTAAAAAGTACGTTATACTTCAAAGACTTTTGGGAAGATACACGAGGCCTCAGTAAATCTGGAAAAAGAGGTACCATTAGCTGTAAGAATTGTAGTTGTTGTACTGATATATATTTTGATATCAGTGATGTCTATATCAGTAATGTGTTTATACATCCTATAACAAATGAAAAGTTTATATTTAATATTACGGCTAGTTGTATAACTAATAACGTAGTTTATCTTGCAACATGTGTAGCATGTCCCTCATTTTATGTAGGAAAAACAAGTAGAAAGCTTAAAGAGCGTATAATAGAACATAAATCAGAGATAAGAAGGGCATGTGAGAGCAATGCTCTATATAAACATATTCATGCACATGGAGTACATCATACATTTAAATTCAGGGTAATAGATAGAGTATATGCATCTAATAGGGGTGGTGATGTAGGGAATTATTTAGAAATTAGAGAATATGAATGGATCATTAGGTTGTCAGCTGATATCCATCCTGGTTTAAACTCCGCTGTCTCCATAAAGCCAATATTGATTAGGATACAACACACCAAGTTGAAATGAAGTAAACATGAATATGTTACTTTATATGATATATGTATGTATATAAGTAGGCTATACTGGTTGCAGTACATAGTGAATTTTGCATTATCTGCTTAGATTCTATATATATATATGTATATATATCCTTTTTTATATATTCATAGATATATATATGTATTTTTTTCTAAATAATTGTTTTATATATGTTGTAAAAAAACTTTTCAGTGTGTTTTTTTAATGTTTTTTAATGTTTTTAATGATGTGTTCTTTAATTTTTGATCATATGACTTTTGGGCTGCAAGTCATGTGATTGTGTTGGGCTCTTATTTAAATCATTGCTTGTGATTTAACCTGTATTAAGCATTGAGAAAGGGTGTGTAACCTGAAAGCTTTGTGTGTCTTATAAAGGTTTTTCTTCTCGACGGTGTGTATTATTTGCTGTAGTGGGCACTCAGGGAGGTATGCTTACCAACACTATTAATGTCCAAGCTGCATGCCCTCTGCTGTACCACAGGCATGCTGCATGCCATTTGCCAAATCACATGCATGGTGTGTCTGTGTGTGTCTGTGTGTGTGTGTGTGTCTGTGTGTGTGTGTGTCTGTGTCTATTGTAATTTAGAGTCTTTCTTTGCTTTCACAGGTGATGTAGGTGCGTTAACCTCCTGCGGTCCATCTGATGTTAGTGTCCCCACAGATACTAACAGTGATGAACATATGCATGAGGTACAGGCAGGGTTGTCAGGGGCTGAATCTGTGCCAACGGGTGCCATCCCAGCTATGTCACCCTCTTCCCCGCACACAGTTCTGCTGCCAACACATACCGCATCACCAGTGGCCATAGAGGAAGGACAGTCAGCGTCTGTTAGCGTGGAACAGGAATGTGTGGTGGCTACAGAAGGTGTGTCTACACACCATGGTGTCAGTGTAATGACTGCAGATGTGCCACACAGGCATGTGGCCGGTGCTGCTCGTAGGAGGACCTCTGGTAGACATGCACCTGCAGGACAGAGTGCAGCAGCTGGTATCACCAGACACATGTTCCAGACTGTAATGGCGGCACAGTCACGTGCTGAATGGCACACCAGGGAAGGGCAGAGGCTGCAGAGGGCTGCTATCCGTACCCTAAATAACAACATCCAGGCATTGGCAAATGCTCAACAGCAGATTGCTGATGTTCTTGACAGGCGATTGGGTGACATGGTTGGAATCCTTGACCGTAGCATGGCAATCCGCGAGCATGAGCTGTCTGTGCTGGAACATCTGGTAGGAGTGAGGCGTAGGCCACGTGGACGTAGGCCAGCCACACCACCTAGTGCAGGTCAATGTGAGCGTGCCACCTCACATGCCCGCTCCCATAGTGCCGGTAGCAGTAGCAGTGCAGCTGGTGCTGCGCTGTCCACACCAGGTCACAGCAGGCCACGTGGATGTGGCCCTGGACGTTCCCAGCAGGGACATGGTTCCAGTGGACATGTGTCGTCGGACAGTAGCCAATCCGTCCCTCCGCCTCGTAGTGCCCGTGCAACCCCTGGCAGGCACAGGTCACGTGGCCGTGGCTGGACACAGTGAGCTGTACAACCTGGTCTGTACAATCTGGAGCTGTCAATCATACCCCGTGTAGGCCTTACAAAAGGCAGAACTGTGTGCACACATACACGCACACAGCAAAGACATCTGTAGGGCACAACAACAGCCACATGCATACTGAACAGACATGTCCAATCATATTACTGGCCTTTACCCGCACACATGATGTCATCCATTGGTGCAGCCTATGCCCCTGGCAAACATTATCACCCTGTGCATATGATGAAGCCTGTGCCGCATCCCTGTCATCCACACCATCGGTGCAGGGACATGCTCAAATGGTCTGATGCACAGGGTGAACAGAATAGTGAGAAGTGTAATTTACATTAGTTGTGTAAGAATAGTGAGAGATGTGTATATTACAATAGTTGTGTGAGAATAGTGAGAGACATGTATATTACATTAGTTGTGTACTGTTGACACGCACCAGGCATACCATGTAGCACAGGTTTAGCATGCATTGTGATATGTTCACAGTATGTGTCATGGTAACAACAGTAACAGTATGTTGGTAATGATGCCCTGGTTCCCTCCTTATGGTCTACTTGCATGTGCCTACAGGTAGCACTGGTTGCAGTCTCCCATGTGTAACTGTGGAGTACTCACAGGCACATATGGCAATATCAGCATGCTAAACGTAGCCTCAGCCTGACTGTCTGAAAGTCTAACATACCACAGATGTCCACACATATACTGATCCAGAAGCATGTGGGCAGTTTAATAGGCTACAGTGGCTAGACACGTGACATCCATACCAGGTCACATCACAGGTATGTTGAAATGGTGCAGGGGTTGTACACAGCGGTCTTGCCAATGATAATGTTAGAGACCACTTGATAGCATGAGGCCTCACTGTGTAGCAGTAATACCCTGTCACATTACAGGAACATGCTCACACTAATGGGGTCAACAACACTATAACGCACACCCCATACTGTTGAGGTGAGGACCCTTGCCTATGTGGTCATCACCCTCACAGTACTGTGCACCCACACAATGCGACACAGAGAACGTACATGTACAGGTAGCCAGTGCGGCTGAGACCGATGGCATCAACAGGGTAGTGGACTGCATCACCATGAGGGGTTAGGGATCCTGTGTGTTCTGTATGGTAGCATACACCCTCACTCCATGCACCAGACAGCCATACATACCTACATACACACACACACACTGTGGAGACCACAAATGTCGTACCCATTTGGATAGCTGATGTGTGTGATACACACACCACACCTGCCTAGTCATGCTTTCCACACTGCAGTATGTACAGATCTCTACAACAGTGTACAGGGGTGTGTGACAACTGGGTTGTATTCCACACCATATGTGGCATATATGGTCAAACAAGCAAACACACATGGCAGTACTGTGAATGATACACCTGCTATATGATGATACGTCTGACAGACATGCAGCAGTATTGGCCGCATTATGTGTACCAACGCTACCTTCGGCAATTGTGCTGCTATATGCACACGGGAGGATGTAAGTGTTACAGGTGTCAAGTGACATACTGTCAGTGACACCTGACCGCTGTGTAGGTGTTATGTCTCCACCGGCAGGTTACGGTAACATAGCGTACTGTTTGCACATGTCATGGTTGGATGGCGTGTGACACACCTGTGAGCCGTCCCTGGCAAACATCCATCTACACAGGTGCATCACCACTTTATGTACACACATCCATACATACCTGCTGTACATCCTACCATACTGTCAGTATGTCACCATATACAGGTGTCAATTATGGGGCTGCATTGCAGCTGCATGTTGTAGTTAGGCACAGATGAGTTACTTACATCAGCTACTGTACATGCATGGTAGCTGCATGCACACTACAGATTGTACATGTGTGTTGGTCCTACATGCCTGTCATGTAGCCATGTTTGTATATATTGCAACTGGTGGATATGTGTGTTGACATACATACCACATGGACTGTTGTATGATATGATGGGTGTCATGGGTAACTAGTACAGAGGGAATGTGTCCTCGGTCAACATAGCTACCTCATGTACTGTTAGCATTCAACAGCCATGGACCTACCTTCCATTTGTGTGCATATGATTGCTGTAGCCACTTGTCTGCACAGTGGACAGCAAAAGCTATGCTATGTACATATGTGGTGTGTGTTTGGTCCATGCACATAACCACTGCAATTACATGTATGACATAGCCAAACATGTGTGTTCGTTGGTGTACAGCGACAGTCATCTGTCACAGCTGCGTAAGACCCAGGGCCCCTGGTATGTGTAGAGTCGACCTGGTTATGTACAGTGGTATCATTGCAATGCATAACACATGATGGAACTCTATCGGTACATGTGTAGTCTGCACATTTGCTGTAGACCTATGTACAGTCCACTGGTCATGAGTCACACGGTGTTGTGTTAATGTATGGCTGTGTATTGCCGGTCCAATGACATGGTGATGTGTGACGGCTACATTGTAGATTGTGGTGTGTACCTCTGTGATCTACACCTGAGACAACTGTGATAGCTCCTGAGTGTGTACTGGTCAATACATGTGAGTGGCCTTCATGTACATGGGGACAGTAATACCATACTGTGCCCTTCTGTGATTAGAATCCGTGTGCGTGCAAGACGGCCCTTTGCAACTGCTAAGTGTGTGAGCATGCCCAGTACGCCATTGTGTAGATGGACAAACAGTACATTCCAAACAGACGTATGATACTAAGCATGTGGCCATGGCCATTGACATCCTGTATAGTGCTGGTGGTCATCCAGGCAACAGATGTCCATTTCCAATGTCACGATGGATGCCTACATTGAACACACTGGTTGCTGTCTTGAAGGGTGTACTGTCTGTGGCGCGTCCCATATCTATGTAGTGTTGTTGTAGTGCTCCATAGATATTTGGTTGCCCCGATCACACCACTGCTGTGTGTTTGTCTATGTCCACCTTGGGACAGTAATATGCTTTCAGACTGCTCACTCTCTATACATTCCCTATCGGCATCCTTGCCTTTGCGGATGATGTCACCCACCTAGAAGTATGCCTCTGGGAGTGCTGTGCTCAGAAATCTCGGTAGCGCAATCTGTAAATGTGTAATGCTGTAGTGTGGTAAGGTAGTTAGGTGTATGTTCAACTCCCAGCCCTGTCAAGTGTGTGTTTGTGTGTGTGTGTGTGTGTGTGTGTGTGTGTGTGTGTGTGTGTGTGTGTGTGTGTGTGTGTGTGTGTGCTTGCAGCTGCCTGGGGACACAGTAATGCTTTTAGATGCCTCACACCACATACATTCCCTATCGGCGTCTTTGCCTTTGCAGATGATGTCACCCACCTAGAAGTATGCCTCTGGGAGTGCTGTGTTCAGTAATCTCGGTAGCGCGTTCTGTAAATGCATCATGTTGTAGTGTGTTAGGGTAGTTAGGTGTATGTTCGACTCCCAGCCCTGCCAAGTTTGTGTGTGTGTGTGTGTGTGTGTGTGTGTGTGTGTGTGTGTGTGTGTGTGTGTGTGCGTGCATGCTCCCATCCACCTAGGGACGCAGTCATGCTTTTAGACGCCGCACACCACAGCAGTTTGCTACCGATGTCTTTGCCTTTGCGGATGATGACACGCACCTAGATGACTGCCTCTGGGACTGCTGTGTTTAGTAATCTCGGTAGCGCGTTGTGTAAATGCGTCATGCTGTAGTGTGTTAGGGTAGTTAGGTGTATGTTCAACTCCCAGACCTGCCAGGTGTGTGTGTGTGTGTGTGTGTGTGTTTGCGCGCATGCTCCCATCTGCCTGGGGATGCAGTCTTGGTTTTAGACGCCGCACACCACAGCAGTTTGCTACCGATGTCTTTGCCTTTGTGGATGATGACACGCACCTAGATGACTGCCTCTGGGACTGCTGTGCTTAGTAATCTCGGTAGCGTGTTCTGTAAATGCGTCATGCTGTAGCGTGTTAGGGTAGATAGGTGTATGTTCAACTCCCAGCCCTGCCAAGTGTGTGTGTGTGTGTGTGTGTTTGCGTGCATGCTCCCGTCCGCCTAGGGACGCAGTCATGCTTTTAGATGCCGCACACCACAGCAGTTTGCTACCGATGTCTTTGCCTTTGCGGATGATGACACGCACCTAGATGACTGCCTCTGGGACTGCTCTGCTTAGTAATCTCTGTAGCGCGTTCTGTAAATGTGTCAAGCTGTAGTGTGTTAGGGTAGTTAGGTGTATGTTCGACTCCCAGACCTGCCAA
Organism: Protopterus annectens; assembly: GCF_019279795.1. Lineage (NCBI taxonomy): Eukaryota > Metazoa > Chordata > Ceratodontiformes > Protopteridae > Protopterus > Protopterus annectens. Next base: position 858,895,033 of record NC_056745.1, read on the forward strand.
GTGTGTGTGTGTGTGTGTGTGTGTGTGTGTGTGTGTGTGTGTGTGTGTGTGTGTGTGTGTGTGTTTCCAGCTGCATGACAACGGTACATTGCTTTTACAGTATTCACTCTCCATAACATCCGTGCAGCGTCTTTGCCTTTGATGCTGCTGTCTGCAGGCTAGACATGTGCCTGTGTGAATCATGTGATCCACTGATCACGGTAGCATGTTTTGTAACTGCGTGATGCTGTCGTGTGGTACAGTGCTTACGTTTATGTTCTGCTCCCAACCCTGCCACGTGTGTGTGTGTGTGTGTGTGTGTGTGTGTGTGTGTGTGTGTGTGTGTGTGTGTGTGTGTGTGTGTGTGTGTGTATGTATCTATCTACATATATATATATATATCTATATATATCTATATATATCTATATATATCTATATATACATATATACCTATATATATATACCTATATATATCTATATATATATATGTATATATATATATATATATATAATGTATATTGTATATAGATATGTATGTTGGGATTGTCACTCTTGACTCTGCTGCATTGTCTGTACGTGAGCACCATGGATATATGTACATCTGCTATGGCTCTGTGATAGTGCACATACTGTGTGCTGTAGTGATCGTGGGTTATACATGTGTAGAGACCGGTTATTGTGTTGCTGGGTATTACACGGGCATTGGAAACAATGTTAGTGCAGCACCTTTGACTAGTCGTATGCAGATCTCGGCAACAGTCAGCAGTGGTTATTACATTGGAGTGTGAGTATGCCTCATATCCATCTGTAGTAACTGTCAATTCTATGCACCTCAGGTTAACATTACAGAAGCATGTCTATCCACAGGTTGTGGTACAGATCCCAGGGCTGTATGTGTAGACATTGACAGGTGCAGGACTGAGTTGTGTTGGATGCATGGAGGGGTGTCCATGGCCAGTAATAGGGATCTCTACAGCCTGGCAGGTACGGTCTGTGACTGTCCCACAACCTCCTGTATATGGCTGACACATGCTGTACCTGTGTATATGCAGACACACACACTTACCACAAACAGCTACGGCTATCACATACACACACCCATTGCACCATCATTGGGCCATGCAATAACCGTTGTCCCTCACACACACACACCTATGTGTACATTGGATGGCTCTATGACAGCTCTGGACATGTTAACACCACACCCTGTGCATATGATGTCACCTGTGCCACCACCTGTGATGTGTAACATTGACGCAGGATCTGACTAACCTGGTGCTGCTGCACACGGTGGCTTTATTCCACTGTATTGATGTTAGCATGCTGTTAACACACAGTGTGTTACTTCCAGGTGTACTTCAGCAGGCATGATGCATTGCAGCTATGACCATCACTGTAGCATAGTTTACAGCACTGTTACTTCTGATGATGTAGTCTCCATCCATATGCCATTTCACTGATGTGTGTAGTATTGGCAGCATGTGTGTCTGTGTGTGCAGTACATGTGTGATGTGTGTAGTACACATGTATACATGCTTACAAATGCATACACGGGTTTCAACATTCGTACACTAGCTTACTCGTTCTTCCACACGCGCACACAGGCTAACACGCACACACACATACTTACTCGGGCTTACTGGCGCGCATGGGCACAGACACACTGTGGGCAGGTTTGCAGGTCACATCGGTGGTATCCATGGCGTATGCCGTCGTCTCCTGACGTTCCCTAGGATAGCTCATGACATGTCTCTTCCACTGAGTACTGGCAGCACACATGTGACACTGCTCCAGTGAGGTTACAGTGTTTTGTACATACACACTCATGTTGTCACCTATCTTCTACTCTAATAGTCCCCTTAACCTACACTACATGGTAGAGGCTTGGCCCATATGGCATGACATGTTGTGATTCATTATCCTCAGCCTCACTTGCCTCACACTGCCTACAAATGCTTCGTTACATCTCTGACAGAGCGCTTCCACACATAAGTACCAGTACGCAGTAGCCATGTTGTCTCCAGCTTGCCATTCATCTGCATGGCGTACTTACATCTAACTAAACCTACATTTAGTATGTATATTATCCATATGTCTTGTTTTGAGGCGCAGCCCGTTCTCGTAGAACCGAGCTACGCTTCCACACCAGGGATCGGGGGAGGACAACTACTGGTTCATTGATATCCAATGGACAAAGCCGCCACTCGCCTTGGACTTGGACATTGGCATGCTTCTTCGACTGTATTCATACTGTATTTGCAGCTGTCATTGCTCCGTTTAGCAACGTGCAAAACGTTAGTCACATAACATCCAGGTACATTTCTGCACATAACACTGCTCGTGCACGGACAGCTTACTGTTTCATGTATCGCATAATTACATAGGGTTACCACCTGTCACACTTTGCAAGGGACAGTCCCTCTTTGGGCAGTTGTGTCCTGCAAAAATGTGAGTAAATGGCAAATGTCCTGAGATTTTAGGACAAAATTATTTTCTATATTTTATGTCATAGTTGCATAAAACAGTTATTCTGCATCTGAAACACCTAAATGTTATAAGAAACAGTCTAAGGAACTAAAATGCTACAAGAATAAACTTTTATTCAGACAAAACACTGAAGTTCTGTCCTTTGTACTTGCCGTGGGTATGTTTTGCCCTGCAAAATCTGATGTTTGTAGCACACATGTCCCACTTTGGGCATTTGGAAAGGTGGCAACCCTATCATTACATCATTTGCATAGCTTACACATACAAATGGGGTATGTTGCAAATCCCAACATTGTCCGTGCAATGTTCGTGTTATACGCCCCTGCAGGTGTTTGCTGAATAGCCTGGCAGTCATCTTTCCTTGCTGTACTCTCATTCAGTCCATATACGCCGGAGGCTTCATGTATCATGGCCTAGGCTTTGCTGTGTGCTATGTCTATTTGTGGTGTATGCATGGCTGTGGGTAGGTCCCACTGTCATCACTGGTAAAGATGACACCCTATAGGTACTTCCTGTAGACTGCTGTGTCATTTGACATGTCAGCACATACCTGCGGATGAACATCCTACTGCAGTGCTTTTCATATCTTCTGAGTTATCTTGCAGTCGATAATGCTGTTTCCTCAGACATGTATCTGTTTCCGATCATACCTATCACCCTCCTAGTGCAAAACATCTGTACAAAGCCTAACATGATGGGGGGACAGATAGGGGCAGATTCTACATATTGCTCTTACACACGTAGATAGTTGACAGTATTATAGGTTTTGCATTAGTATGACCTTTCAGAGGGATTTGGGGTCTTAAACACATATGTTTATGATTATGTAATGACGTCAGTTCTCAGGTATTTGGCTGACAGGTACAGATTGTGAGAAGAACACACCACACATATGAGGCATACATCTGCACATTCGTACAGTTGCGAGGTATGTTTCTGATACTGGACATCTATTTCCTTACGTCAATACACACAATACATGGCGCCATCACAGGCCAATTACCATTACATTCCTTTTGCGGGACACACCCACCCACTGGGTTATATTCCTCACACAGGCCAACAGGTGCTTATTCACACTAATTATTCCATCATGTACCTTATGTGTACGCCGGTATTTGCGCTTTCCATCAGTGGCAGAGCTCACGTGCGAGTATCGGGGACTGGACACTGTATCGGTGACACTGCATGACACCCTGAGGGACACATGTCTTTTGAGTCTATTAACCTTGCACATTGACTTTCACAGGCCATACATTGTAATTCACATTTGTGGACAAACATGCTTATGACTTGTACATGTTTTGTCATTTGTCCTGACGTCTTTCTTCTCACCTGTCCACCTAGTATCACTAGTTCTGTACATTTCATTAGGACGGGTTACCTTCATACCTCTCACCTGTACACATTATGGGTATACGCCCTGGGGTTTGACCTATGATTCTGTTACATTTGTCATGATAATGTGCCTTTCTGGTAGATTGCTGGCAAGCCATGATGGACTGTGCGGTTAGGTAATCATGACTGATTACTAACTCTCATAACATTCGTATTCCTGACTACGCAATTATTCTATCAATGGTCTGACTTTGTCCGAGGTATATTTAATATAGTCCCTATTTGTCTGTCATGTACTATGCCTTAGTCCAGCTGTCTTATTCTGACATTCTGGCAGGTATGGTTACCATCTTGGTCGTACGCGTGTCCTTCCATGATAATTGCCTACATGACACTGATATAGGTCCCTACGTCTTCCCCCAATGGTTTACAAAATATCCAGTAGATGGGTTGCACCGTTTTGGAGAATGTAGGCGTGTGCTATACCCACATAGGTATATTGATCACTCCCATGGGGCGTATCTAATGGATCTGTGCCAACCAACACCTTGGCCCAATTCTGCATACCCATGATTCCCATACCTGACACACCTCCACAGTACCCATTAAACATGTTTAATGTGAGCGATAATAAAGTGTGGGACACTTCTGAGCACTCCCCACTCTGCGGATATCAGCTCGTACATCATACATTCAATCGACCCATGTGTTATTACCCTTGCACCTGCTACTGTTGCATGTACACCTATATCGTAGTTGCAGGTGTGACTTCTTTTGCATCAATGACGGTTGACACTTCGTACAGGATCAATTTTTGGGGTCCTGCAAAGGACACCTATATTCATGTTTAACGTGTAGAACTTGCAGACCCTGTCACACTGGTACTTTCCGTGCAATGGTTCGGAAACCATCGGTGTATTCTCCTTTCATGCATGTCTGTCTGTCTATCCATATTAGCTATACCGTGACCTATTTATATACATGTGTTATATGTACAGGGACATATGTTTGTTGTTTATATATCTATTCATGTATCGTGTGTGTATAGATTTATATATGTACATATATACATATGCCTGTACATTCCTCATCTCGTAATTTGCCGTGGATTATGTCTGTGGATATATGTGTATATATATCTCCATATCATACCTTTCAACTGTACAGATTTCCGCTGCATGTACAGCTGTTTGCCTCTTATCTTTGGTCCGTTTTTCATAACCTTGTGTCTATCCGGCAAGTTAGTGGCATATCAATAAAGACTGACGGTAAATAATGACAAACATTTCAGGTTACGACTTCATACCCTTCAGAGAATCCATGCTAGTGACACACCTGTTATTCTATTCACTTTCTATGTTTGTTGGGGCAATATCTGGGGATTGTCCCTATTTGTACCAGTTGTTGTCATGGCTTTGTCCGGTTTCGTACTTTACGGGTTTAACAGGTATGAGCCATGTACATAGAACGTGGGGAAAACACCATTCATTTTCTATTCTGTGAGCGGATTACACACGCGCAGGCGCACTTGCATATCCTTATTGTGGGTTACATGTGTTTCATAGTTAATTGTGCTTCCGTGAACATTCATAATTCTGACCGTAACAGTTACATATCTGTATTCCAGTTTACGGACTACTGCGAAACACACGTTCACCTTTACATATTTAAATGTGTGTACTGCACGAACGCTTTCATTACACTTTCAGGTTATATATGCAGTGGTCAGAGGTCAACCGGGACTTCATTCACGTTGGCCGGATACCGGGACCACTATTCTATTGGTGTTCTCCCTCATTGATATGCATACCCATAGTACTTAGCTACAGCAACGTACGCCTCACCTACGACACAGGCATCCATTCTCCTGCTGGGAAAAAGGCGGTACTACATATTACACATTCCCTATTGCCTACTGCTGTGGACTCCGGCTGCATTGTTAATCACTCCGAGGATATGCAGAACACCAAGGCATATAGTCCAGCCACATACAGGTCTTTGATTGTCAGGGTGTTCATGTAATGATCTGGGTTTAGGCTTGTCCACCTGGTGAACGGAACTTCCCTGGCCGAGGTCAAATGTCAGACGAAGCATATGGACAGGGATTATCTCCCTATTTTGAAGTTTTACCTGTGTTTATAGACACAGGTGTTTGGGCACCTGTCAGCAGCTTATTCTGTTGGTATTACATATTATGGGCGTGGTTGTTATAGTCCATACTCCACGATGAGGGGTGTTCCCATTCACATTTGACTATTACCTGTATACAGTCATATGGGGATTATTATATTTGGACATGAAGTGACTACAGGTATGCAGTTGTACATTACACAAGTGTGAAGGCTGTTCCTGTAAATTTGTACAGAACATACCTCTCAACCTCTTAGAGCACCGAACCTGTGCAAAATCTACACGATGGTGGGAAAATTAGGGACACATTTTAACGATTGCTCTTACAAGCTTAGAACGTTGATAGAATGCTAGGTTTTCCATTAGCATGACTGTTGTGCAGGTTGTGGAGTCTTATACTCAGGATATTTCTCATTATTTAGTGACGTCAATCCCCAGCTATTTACCACACTGGTGCAGATTGTCGGAGGCACACACCAACACTATGGGGCGAACCTATGGTCATTCTTAGGGTTGCCACCTTTTCGACTGCCCAAAGTGGGACATGTTCTGTAGAGATGTCAGATTTTCCAGGACAAATCATACCTACAGCCATGCATAGTACTGAACTTTAACCTTTTTTGTACATATAATAGCTTATTCCAGTAACATTTGAATTGCTTATGCTACTCCACATAACATATTGAGGATTCATACATAATAACCATTTTATGTGACTATTAAAGTAAATTAGGGAATAAACTCTCGGGACATTTGCTATGTGTTGATTTATTTCACAGGACACGACTGCCTACTCGGGTGTTACTCGCAAAGTGGGACAGGTGGTGACCCTAGTCATTCTGCGAATATCCGGACAGTTGGGTGGTATGGCACAGACCTCTGTAATATGCTGTTGTGTTCTGGAACAGCAGTAGTTCAGCATTAAAGACTGCAGTCGGAACGTGCTGACAGACAGTTGGGTTTCAGACTTCATACTCCAGACATTAATGCCAATGTGCAAACTGTTATTCTATCAAATTCTATGTTTCTAAGAGATATGTTTACAGATTGTCCCTGATTTTGGACCTTTGTCTCACTTATATTCACGGCTCTGTCCAGATATCTTGCTCACACAGGTTGACAGGTATGGTCAGTCACGGCTGCACACAGTCAGTGTCCCTCACACTTGATCAGGGTTGACCTGTTTACGTAGTGTCTTCCTCGCCCTCATGCCGTTTTCCACTTTGCAAATGTGTGCATTATATTCTCCCTCCTATTCGTGTCTGGACATGTGCATCACGGGAAGGTATTTTATCCTGGGTGGTAGGTTATGCATGCCCACTTAGGGCTGGACAGTGTCATGGACCTCCACTGCACGTTCTGACTTGTGCCCAGATATCTACTGAATTGGACATCATGTCGTCATACCCATTCTGCTATTTACAAAAGTTGGTCATCCCATGAGGGATATCCCAAAAATTGGTCAAAACAAAAACATGTTGGATAACGAAGATTTTTGTGGATGCATGAAAACGTGCAGGGGGTTTTACCTGCAGGGGATACATGGTTTGCAATCCTGACACTGCCTAGGGTGACAATACCTACTACATATGCGTAGGGGTCACTGTGTGTAGCTGTTTCTGCAACAAACCAGTGGACCAAGTAAGGCTGGATTTGGTGGACGTTCTGGTATGGTGGCAGGTTGTGTGTTGTGGAGGGTATGCTGGGTAGGCTATTATGCATCCAGGTGTGTTGCGTATGTTATGGCCAGTTCCATCAGGACCCATCTGTGGGTATGTGACGGTGCCATATCTATACATTTGTCTCGCATATTTCCATATTCATATGTTTGTGAGATTGTGTTCTACACTATGGCCTGTCTGCTTGTCTTGCAGCTGTTTCTACATGAGGTTGTGTTTCTTTCCACTTCACCCGCTGCCCCCTCATACACCTCCGGTTCACCTTTTCTGCATATGACACATTTATCGCCTTTGAGGAATTTACCATTAAACACACACACCCCTCACACGCGAATTACTCACACCCCATAGAGCACTACTTTGGTTTTGACCCATGACACGGCCAGAATTACACATTGACTACCCTACATGTGTCGGGTACCTTTATGGTTGTGTGGACTACCCTGCCATGTTTGCTTTCCATATACTAAACCTCACGCACATAGGTACATGCCCTTTCTTCACTTTCATTACTTGGTTGGTGTATCCGGGTAATACCCGTTCGACTGTGTCACATACACGTTCGGATTATACAGCTGACTTCCGGATTTTGCCAGCCTGTTCTACTCATTGGTAGGATGGCACCTTTTCCTATGTCCAAGCTATTCCTTACACATGTCCGACCATTGTGGACATTGCCTCCCCACAGTCAACGGTTGTGTTTCCACCTTTTCAATTGGCCACAGTGTGACATAGGGTTCCCACCTGTCCTGCTTTGCGAGGGCCAGTCCCTCTTTGGGCAGTTGTGTCCTGATATGTAATTGTCAACATGGCAAATGTCCTGAGATTTTAGGACACACATATTTCTTATATTTTATGTGATAGTTGCATTAAACAGTTAATTCTGTATCTGAAATACCTGACTGCTATGAGAAACAGAATAAGCAACTAAAATGCTACAGGAATACGCTTTTCTGTAGGCAAAACAGTTATGTTCAGTCCTTTGTACTGGCCGTGGGTATGTGTCGGCCTGTACAGTCTGATGTCTGTACCAAACATGTCCCACTATGGCCATTTGTAAGGGTGGCAACCCTACTGTGACAGTTGTGGTGAACACGACATATTTTACAGGCTGACACATACCCAAGGTCAGTTCGGCAGATAGAACTTACAATTCTTGCCTATATCTAAGCTTATTCTTGTAGCATTTCGGTATCTTATTGTATTATACGTCCAGTGAAATATGTTTACTGCAACTATTGCATGACGTCTACAGAGGAATTATGTCCTATATTCTCTGGACATTTGCCAGTTTTACATGTTTGTGTCAGGACACATCTGCCCACAGAGGGACTGTCGCTCGCAAAGCGGGACAGGTGGTAATCTTGGTCGACGGTACGGATCATACTGTTCCTTTCGGCCTACATGTGTCCATGTTGTTATGGCTTGTTTATATGCTCCTTATGTTTCATTTACATGCATATGCTATTTCCTATCACTTTTGGTATGTGAAATACGGACATACCTTTTGTATGTGACTATTACATGGCTTGTGGGATATGATTCAGACATACGGTCACTACCTATATCTACATTTCTCCTTGTGTATTTTGTTATGGACACATCTGCACAGCTATGTTCCCTCCCTCATATTATGGGTCGGATGGTGACCCTCTCCGTTGGACTGGACGTACCTGATGGCAGCGCGCTAACATCTGATATGTTTCACTTCCACATGGTATAGCTATCACCACTACGTTGGACTACAGGCACACGGTTTTCCTGTCATTTGTTCATGGGTAGGGACCCGTTATTCTCTACTGTGCATTTGTGTTTGACTCTTCATTTTCTGTTCACAGGGACTCTGCTTTGCATATGTTTCAGTCTCCGCGGACACTAATAGGTATGATTACTATTGCTGGTGGAATATAATATTCAGCAGTTTAGGTTGCTCCTCGGAAGCGGACATTGACACGCCTCCCTGCGCAACTTCAATATGCCCCTTGCACTCGCGCACGTTTCCTATGCACGTGGCTGTGGCAGCTGCGTACCTTCATTAATATGTATATGGCGCGTCTACTCCACATCTACGCCGCACAACCGGCGCAAGACTTACGCCGGACTTGCGCCGAGCTTCATGAATCCTGGGGTTAATCTAAACTGTGTACATGGCCTTTCCATTTTAGGTGGCCTTTCTTGGTACCTGGGCATTCAACCATTAAAAAATTTAAATTTAAAGAAAAAGAACAGTTTCACATTTTACAAGCTGCCATTAAGTACTTCTAATCACTTTCAGAAAAAAACATAAGCTGTTGCCTCTCTTGTCTATAAGAAACTAATCTTTAAGTGATAACTCATAAACTGTCATCTGTTTTTAAGTTAATTTAGTATCCTCTGTTTTAGTTAAGCTCTTCAAGCCTATATCAGTAATTCCAGCAGGTAGTCACACTATAGTTTGTCATTTAAGTGTTGTGACTGCTGGTATTAAACCTTAGTTTTTCTGTTCTAAGGGGAGTGACAGTCAAGCTAGTTCAGGAGTTGATATTGTTTTAAGGCAGTTCTAGCCCATTCAGCAACATAGCTAAGTGTCTAAACATTAGTCCACCTTCTCAGCCTATTCTTGTTGTGTTCTTAAACCCAGTATATTTTTTGTTGTCCACTCCTTGTGCTAAATTTAACCACATAATTCCCTCCATCTTATAGGTTCATAGGTTGGTACTAAGCTATTGGCCCTAGGGCCTATGCAAGCCTAGCCATAACAATTCCCTGGATATTTCTTCCCACAGTATTTACTTCTCTGGGCCCTTGTCTAGCAGGGCGACTGACATGATCCCCGGGGTGAATTTCCTATCTCCCATCCAATCGTCAAGGTTCCTTATGAAGAGGGCCAATGAGGCACTCTGCTTGACATGTATGGGCAGTCTATTCCAGAGTATGGGGAGTCTGTGGGTCAGGAACCTATCCCTCCAGCATGTTTTGTTCATTGTGATGACAAGGTTTAGATCCCTGGAGCGTGTGGCACTGAGGGATTGGGATTTCTTTAAGTGGAGCATGTCCAACAGCTCAGGGTTTGACATGGCCTTGTATGTTAAGCAGAGATCGCCTCTGAGTAGACAATATGCCACAGAGTATAGCTGGAGTTTTTTTAGATGGTCAGCATATGGCATCTGCTTTAGGCCTGTGATTCTTTTAGTGAGGTATTTCTGTGGCCTTTCCAGCAGTTGTAGATGTCTTGTGAGGTACATACCAAACGGGGCATTATACTGCATAATGGGTCTAATGAGGGATGAGTTCAGTGGGACAATGACCTCCTTTTTTCTGGATGAAAAGCCCTTAGTGATGAGGTGTGCCACATAGAAGGATTTCCTGACTGTTGTGGTGATGTGTTTATCGAAAGTAAGACCACTGTCCACCTGTGTTCCAAAGTCTCTCATCACACTTTCGATGTTTAGCGTCCTGCCACCTATGTGGTAATTCATGGGTACATGTTTTTTTCCAAAGGGGATAACTATACATTTCTTGGCATTAAGCTTGAGCCCATGGCTCTGGCACTAGGCATCTGTTTCTGTAAGGCCTTTTTGTAGAGTGTCTTCTCTTTTACTGGTTGTTTTGCACCAAACCAATCTGTGTTGGTCTTTTAAATCTAGTGGGCTTTGAATTGTGTGTCCTTATTATTTATTTGTCTGGTAGCTCCCGCTGGTCTGATTTTATTTGCTCTGACTAGTGAGCACTAGAAGCTCAAACTAGGAAGTTCCCCCATTTGATAGGTAATGCTTAAGATACCCTCTCTTTCTTATCATTCTACCTGCATAGTGCTGCATTTACTTTACTCAGTTAAAGTACCAAAGCATTGGACATGATGGAAGGTCAACCTGTTAGTTTAACCATTGTTACCAGCCTTTTAGCACTAGGTCTCATATGACAGAATACACACCACATTGAGTTCACGGATAATGAACTTACACTCAATACTGATAATTCTGTACGTGAGGTGTGTAAACAATTTGAAACTATCTTCTGTTGATAGAAATGTGAATATTAATGTAGGTCATGGTGTGTCATGTAGGAAGAGTACTTTCTTGCCACCCCTCTAATACCCTGGTTTCCATTTTTGAGAAAATTTGTAAGGGCCAATTTGGACATGCTTACCATAAGACTGAACCTTAACAATTTATCTACAAAGGAAAGAGAGCAACTTTTCGATTTAGCTAATGATAGAAGCACCCATATTATGAAACATGACAAGGGTGGGGGGATGATTATGGACAGTTTATACTTTGGTTTGCTTCATATTTATCAGGGTATACATCCATGTCAGCTCAAGACACATGTATGGTTACATCCCTTTTGGATTTGATTCTCAACAACTTTCTATTTTTTGAAAGGGAATTTTTCCACCAGATCTCAGGAGTTGCCATGGGAGCTACATGCTCTCATATTTATACCAATATTGTATTTGCCACATGGAAAAAGGTTAATGTATTTACCCCAGAGTTTCTTTCATTGACACATGGCTATTTACATTTTTGGATGATGTGCTGATTTATGGAAGGGAAATGTGGAGCGATGGGAACATTATTTTCAATTTATGGCAGACTTCTAGTGCCATTTTAAAGTTTACATACACTATTAATGCTGACAGTATTAACTATTTGGACATCTCTCTTGTTAAAGATTTAGTGAAGGGTTGTTATATTTCTACCATCTTTAGGAAAGAAACGTTTTCCAGCACTTATCTTCATTATGAGAGCTGTCACCCCTGGTTTCAGAAGAAGTCAGTTGTAAAGGGCAAGATGGTTAGGTTATATTGCCTCATTTCTGATGATGTAACTTTTCATTCTGAATTACATCATCTGATTTGTTTATTCTTAGATGGGGGTACCCTATTCAATTTCTAAAGGATATACAAGTTGAGGTGGTAATGCACCAGTATGGCTGATTTTCACCAGTTCTTGGTAATTCACCCCCAGTTGATTCCACAAGTTGAGACCCCCTCCAAGGGGACTGAAGGTATGTCATCATTTATTATTCCCTACAGTAATACCACAGACCAATACATTAATACTCTCAGGAGGTTCTGGGATATAGGAATTAGTGAAGACATAAAAAAGTGTCTTGGTTTATTCCCCGTTGTTACATATTCAAGAGGGAAGAATGTTAAGAATATTTTGGAGTCTGGTTCAGAGAAATGTTTATGGAGTCATAGCTGCAAGCAAAAATGTGTTTTTTGTAAAACGTAGATTTATACATGAAGGCCCCTATGCTGCGATTCAACATAATAGAACCATTTCTTATCTCGGAAAAGTGAATTTCAATACCACACATGTAGTATATCTCGCTTTGTGCAGCTCCTGTAATGCGTTGTATGCAGGAAAAACTAATAGAAGATTGAGAGATGAGAATGAGGGAACACATTTATGAAATTAATAGAAAGAATACTATCAATGCCTTATATAGACATTCTATATATTGTTCTGAATTTAGGAAGCTTACCTGTTTTGTTATTGATCAGGTTTTGATGACTTCATTATGTGGGAATGTTGAAGCTATTTTGGAAGTAAAAGAGCTAGGTTGGCAGGTAAGGCTTAATGCCTCACATGCCCCTGGAATCAATGACACTATAACCATTTCCAGCCGTTTAAAGGTCAAAACATGTATTATTTATTCAAAAAGCATTTAGAAAGGTTTCCATTTGTATATACATATATATCTTACATATATATATATATATATATATATATATATATATATATAAATTTTTATACCTTCATATTCATAACATATTGCATTTACATTGTTGATCCTGGTGTATTTATTTTACGCAGGTGGTTATCAAAGTGTATGTTATCTACTATGGTTGTGTCAGTTTTTACTATGAATGTTTTTAGTTTCAATCAGCCTTACTAGTTTCACCATTGAATCTATTATTGTTGTTGCCTTCTGATTGGATATTGTATAAATGAGATTAAATTTCCTTGTGTGTCACTCTGATGAAGTCTTTATCATAAGATGAAAGTGCTTAGTACATAATTTTATTTGAGAATTATGTTGTTGTTGTTGTCTTTCGGCTTTTCCCGGTTAGAGGTCACCACAGCGGAACTCTGGTCCGCCAATGATTGGCAGTAGATTTTCACAAATGCCGAGGTGCCACCTCGATGTTCAACCTTCAACGAAGGCACGCCCATTTACGCATGTTTTTCAAATGCCCACCCAACCGCGGGGAGGACATGCAGACTCCACACAGAAGGCACTCCCCGCACTCCAGCCGAGAATCGAAAGGGAGAACCTCTTGCTGTGAGGCAACACTGCTACCTCTGCACCATTTTAATTTTTCTATAGTACTTGTTTTACTAGCGACTTCAAGTTTGTTAGGGTGTCCCTGTTATCTGGTTTGTATTTTTGCTTCTTTGATTATGTGTAAATACCTAATTAATTGGGTGGCTTCCCCTCTAATCTAAAACCTTTTCCTGTAAGTTTCATATACCGCCATCATGTTATTTTCTAATCACATGTCAAATACTGTGGCTGTAAAGCAGTCACTCCCAAAGCCTCCTAAAAGTAAGAAAATTAAGTCTCAGAAAAATCAGGCAACTCATCTACCTCATGCATACTTCCAATAAAAAGTCACCCTCAGAAAAAAAATTAAATATACCACTTTGTACCACAGCAGCAATAGAAATGTTTTAGTAATAGGTGACTCTATTGTCAGGGAAACTTTCTTATCACCCACAAGGCTGGACGAAAAGATGATTATTTTGAGTTGTCTTTCATGCACTCTGATTTTACAAGGGCTCTAAGGACCCAAACTCCTGGAACATGCAACTACAAAATTGTAGTGGTACATGTGGGAGTAAACGATGTGAGACATAAAACCCTGAAGGATATGCAATGGCATGGCAGACTTTCCATGTATATTACAAATACACATCGGACACTAGTCACAAGTGGAATCCTACCTTCACCTTGAGTGATGCCGAGATAGAGAGAAAAGATAATGGACTTCAATAATTGGTTATAATAGCTAGTGTCATCTCAGGAGGCTGAGATGCTCAATATATCAGAATAGTGAATACAGTAACAGAGGTAAAACAAGTGGAACTGAGATCGTTAGAAAAGGGTAGGAGCAAACTACATAGGAAAAAATGTGAATTCTGGGGACAGTACATACAGGGGAGGAATAAGGTTTAAAAGGAGGCAGGACTTAAATGAGCTGTGCAATGTCTGACTGAAAATGATTGGATAGATTATAAGTGATGTATAATGTTTGCTACTGGGATTGTGTCATTATGGTTTGTGATGTAAAATGCTTGCAACTAGAATTGTGTAGGTGTGGTTTGTTTTCATTTATATAAATGTATCATTGCTTATATCGTAAGTGATGGTTTAATAAAGATGTTTTATTTAAAAAGGGGGCAGGGATTGAATAATTTATGCAATGTTGCTTAGGTTATATGATATATAGCAATATACATGAAGTATAATGTTTGTTAATGTTAATTTGTTAATTCAGTTTGATTACTTTTGTATAAATGTAAATTTGCCTGTGTCACAGGTAATAATTCAATAAAGATGTTTAAAAAAATAAACAGTCCAGCTTGGTTCACTAAAGATGACAATGACCTCTTGTTTCAAGGCTTTCACAAACTGGCTATAGGCTTTATTGACTCCCAATACATTTTTTTGGCAGAATCCAGTTGATGTACATCCCATCGGAACCAATATATCAGTCTTAAAATCAGATCACATTAAGATAGCTCTCCTCAGTGCCAGAAGCCTCAACAATAAATTACTTGACCTTGAGGCACTCCTGCATTTGGAAAATACCCATGTTTGCACAGCTACTGAAACTTGCTTTCAATGTAAAGAGAGTACCACCTCAGTACCAGAATGTTGTCCTTTTTATGTCTTCAGACCCAATATCAACTGTGGTGGAGTCTCCATATAAGTTAAGGAACACATTTCATCTAGAAAGATCCCTGTGGACTCATACACAAAATTCATTCATCTGTAGATATTTCTGGACAGGATGAATTATCAACAAACAGCTTGTTACAGAACACCATCTTTGTCCTTTGATGACCATCTAAGATTCCTGTGCTCTAAATTATCCCCCTCAGCAAAAACTCCCTTATTTTGGGTAACTCAAACTATCTTTCAATAAACTGGGACACCTACCAATGTAGGATATGTCCAAACATTCCTAGGTTTAATAAACACAAATTCTCTTAAACAGTTGGTAAATAAACTTACTAGGGGACACAGTATTCTTGACCTGATTTTTACAAATATGGCTATGTCTTGCATGACTCATCTGGTACATCCTTTCCCATACATGTCTGTCCATAAGCTTGTGACATTTTCCTTTAAATTCCCAAAAGCTTCTACAGCAAACCCCACTGAGTTTAAGGACTACAAACATGCCAACTTCAACCTACACAGTGAAGAAATACAAAATTCCCTTATGACAACTCCCCTACCTTAATACAGCAGAGAGCTTTAGTAACGAATTCAACACCCATTCAGAAAAATACACAGCGCTAACAGTCCCTACCTAAACCAAGTATTACAGGAAATTCAAAAACAACAACCCTCCCTCCTCCCTGAGTGGTCTACCACCACAGATAAACTATACAACGAAAGAAACAAAGAAAGAAAGAAAGAAAGAAAGAAAAACTCCTTAACTTATTTAGTGTTGTCTAAAGGATAATTGAAAAAATGTTACAAAAAACTATCAGGCCCACTAAAGGAGCTCATGGATGGCCACAGAAGCAAATGATAATAATAAATCCTTACTTAGCTGTGGTAGAAAACTAAAAAAGTACACTACATTGCTGTGAACTTATCAAAATGATGCCTCCTATTCTCATTCAACACACATTGCTAATCTGCTTGCAAAGAAATTTAGTGCCAGCTTCACCCCACATCCTATTCAAAGCCCTGAAATACCTCAAACCCTTACCATCCCAATTAACTCTAAAGATGATTTACTGAAAGTGCTTACTAAAACCAAAACTACTTTCACTATGGTACTTGACAATATACCTGGTTGCTTAATTGTATTACATATGGCCTTATAGACACACTCATTAAACTGTTTAACCTAAGTTTAGCTACTGGTTTTGTCACTGGTGGATGTTGAACTGTAGTGGAGATGCTCCTCCATAAGGGTGGGGTTTCAATCAATCAAGGTAATTACTGACCTATCAGCCTTACAAGACTCATCTGCAAAGTCATGAGACTCATTATAACTGACCTCATAAACTGCAATATCAAAAATGTTATTTGACTTGACTCCCAACATGTTGGCTTTGTGAAGGGTAGAACTTGTCTATAATATCTGGTAAACTATTTTGAAAGGGTTATAGAGACTGTAGATGGTAGCCATGCAGTATATGTCGAGTATCTTGTCCTGGCCAAGGCCTTTGATACCATTCCCCATGTTGGCATCATAGAAAAGCTAATGCTGTAAAAATCAACCTATATGTCATAAGATCAACAAACAAATTGGCTGAAAGAACCCACACAGTGCAAGTTGCAGATGCCTCAACAGAAAGTATGAAAGTGACCAGTGATGTTCCTTAGGGTTCAGAGCTGGTATTTCTCCTTTTTTGGTATTTACTTCTCAGAGCTCCAAACAAAGAACGCAGAGGTTCCTACCTAACAAAGTTTGCAGATGACTTCAAACTCTTGGTTGTTGTTACATCACCCTATGACACGCAAACCTTCCAGAATGACCATCCTTAATAAGCACTTGATGTACTAAAATTGGAACAAACTAAATGCTAAAAAGTATATTATCGTGACTTTTTTGTAGACAGCCCCTCCCCCATCATACTTTACAGACTAAACACCAGTACAAAATGAAAATGTAGTCAGGGTCCTAGGTACTTGGGTTAATAGAGCCTCTCTTTCAACATTGTGTGACAGTAGTCAGGAAATCTTTTTATTTAGCCCAGCTGATTGCCAAAGAAATATTGTCATGGTCTATAGAGGTATTCACTCCAGTATTCTCAGCATTGATCAGGCCATTTATTGAGTACATCTCCTTTGAGATAAATCTCCCTAAACATATCAAACAATTACCAAGTCCCCAAAGGTTCCTAACCAAAAAGATCACAGACCTAAAGTCCATGAGATACCAAGAGTGGTTGAAAAGTCTTTTGAGAGAGAAAAAGAGATTTGTCTCACTTACTGCATATTAGATACCCATCTGAACTGAACATTCTGTTTTTCCTCAAGTCTAAAATCTCTACCAGTACTAGAACAAGGGACCAATATCTTCTTCAACAGATAAATAAAACACATTAGAGGGACAGGTTTATAAGATAGAGCCTTCCAAACCTCTGGAATAAGCTTCCTATACATATTAAGCATGTGAGTCTCTATCTTCCTTTAAACATAAACTAGATGACTGGATGGATATCCAGAAATTTACTCCATATTGGCTGGTATGGCCTTCCTGGAGACAGAAGTTGTAGCCTGAAGGAGGCTGCTGTCAAGATGTAAGTGGCCATAATACCCATTGGTCTTAGAATACCTATGAATCTATTGAATGTGGAATGTGTGCGTGTGTGTGTGTGTGTGTGTGTGTGTGTGTGTGTGTGTGTGTGTGTGTGTGTGTGTGTGTGTGTCTATGTACGTTTCTTTAACAGGAGAGAAAATTTTGTTGTATTGAACAGAACTGGTTTACTTAATGAAACAATTAAAGCTGTATAAAAGGAGGGCTGAGGAAAGTTCCTAGAAAGTTTGTTCTTTGGGAAATGAGATTTGACCTGTGATAAAGAAGCACCCTACCACAATCATGTTGCAGCTACCACAGAGCCTTTGATGTGTAGCCAAAAGGTAATTATCAGTTAACTGACAGTAATCTTGAGGCCTAAACCACTACTACTTCTGAACACCGCACATGGAAAGGGCAGGCTCAGTACTGAGAGATTGTTTCCCACAGCTGCAGCCAGGAATGCTGCAAAGCAAAGTGGCAAGAAAGTAGCATATATATGCCTTGGCATGTGCAGCTATACTACTTAGCAAGATTATAAGAATGTCTGAAAGCTAGAGATAATGACCTCTGTCTATGTTTATATCTGGTTTTATTACTTTAGATGGGAGAAGAAAATGGGAACATGAGTACAGCAAGCAGAAGAATACAGGCAGTGACATAGGGGGTAGGAATGAGTGTGGGAAAAGGGGAGAAGGGTAAACTATTTTGATTCACAAGTGCCCGTTTTCTTTTTCACTTTAGAGAACAAAAAATAGGGAATGCTATAAGGGGAATGCAGTATATGGATAGAGGATAGAGCGGTACAAGCAAGGAAATGAAAACAAACATATAAAACACAAACAGAGATCAACAGGGCAGATACTGACACAAATGGGGTTGACAGTGGAAATATATACATACAGACAGAGGGGGTCATGACCAATTAGAGGACTGTCAACAAATAGAGGAATGAGATGCCATACAAGGAAAGGGAACACTATAATAGAGGTAGGATGGTTACCACTGGGCACCACCTGAGATGGTAAAGGCAAAGCCGGGTAGTGGTACAACTAGTGAAACCAAACAAGGATGTTCTCCAGGTGGTTAATGCAGGATCTTCAGCCATTGGTAAACTAGCTTCCCTACCTACTCCACCATCTCCCATTGTTTCTGAATTGTGAACCCCTGATAGTTCTACAGAAGGGAATAAAAGCATTCTGCTCTGGACAGCAAAAGCCAGAGGCCATTAATGAGGCCAGCAGGCCACCCTCAGCCACACCAGCTGGGAAGGCAGGACTGAAGTCAGGTGGACTGCTAGCTGGTGAAGGCTGGGCTTGACTCGGATCTCTACTAAGCCACTGGCACAGCCTTTGCTGGTGCTGCAGAAAATATCCATATTACATAGATAGAAATAAAACAAAAACAAAATAAAGTATTAAAATGAAGAACAGTGAAATACAGGAAAGGGTGAGACAAACAACAAAAACATGACAATAGTATTACATCAGTAAGATATAATCATTTTGACTGCTACCTAACATTGAACTACAAGGCACAACATATCCTCTTGTTGCACCTCAGGCAGTTCTGCCTACGTGCATTAAGCCTAAATCTCTATGGTAAGATGTCCAGACAGACGTGCAGTTTCACTATCTTGATTGCATGGATTGGGTGTGGAGAACACAGTGGGGGCATGGGGATGGTAGACATCATGAGTGGTATGTTTAGGGTAAAGGCCCTATGGACATGCTGGAAGGGACATATTCAGAAGTATAGCAGGTGAACATGTACAGTAACAACACCTATAAAACACAACATGCTTGTGCTGGCTCTGTGCTGTACTATGGGCAAAGAAGCAACCATATGCAACAGTAAGCCAGCAAATGCTTTGCAAAGACCATAAGGTTATTTTCTGTGCATTAGCCTACATAACATGGCTGTACCAAAACAAAATCAAGGTTACAGAAATTGAAAGTATGAACAACAGGGATAAATGCTGGAGTGAAGCACGGGCAATATTTTGCCAAGTGGCATCTCTACCACCCAAAGCAGGCCCACAACCCAACCCACCTCAGTACAGTTCCCCCTAAACTCTGCTCCACATTATGGCCCCTTCTAATAGGATCATAGGATCATAGGAGATTACTAGCCTATCAACCCGGAGGTCATTTTAAGCCTAGCCATTTCAACCCAATGTAATGCTGTAGAGCTACTAGTCAATACCCAAGACTGCATTTAGTGATGACTGCCCATGTCCAGGAGGGTTGTGGGCACTATCTCTGGTGCCGCATTCACTCAGCCAGGATCCTCTTGAACAGTGTCACAGAAGATGTGGCAGTCGCTGGAAGATAAATCTGTCCCTCCAGCATGTCCTATTTAAGTTGCAGGCCATGTTTAAGTCCCTGGAATGGGTAGCTCTAGACCCATATGATTTATGGATATGCGGTAATTTCATTAAGTTTGGGTCTTGGGTTGCTCTGTATGCCAAGCATAAGGCTCCCCTAAGAAGTCTATAAGATACGGAGTACAGTGACAAGGATTTTAGTTGGTCCATGTAAGACACATGCTGGAGGCCCTTGATCTTCTTTGTTAGAAACTTCTGAGGTCTCTCTAATTGATCTAGATGCTTAGTACAGTACATACAGAATGAGGTATTATACTCAATTATGGGCTGGATAAGTGCAGAGAATGGGGGGTGGGGTTATAACTTCTTTTGCTGTCAAAGCAATGCCTTTACTAATCAAGTGAGCTATGGGGAATACTTTCCTTACAAAACTAGGCACGTGGTGGTCGAAATTAAGGTTGCGGTCAACCTGTGATCCCATGTCCATTACCACTTCATGGATATTTAGGGTGTTGTTATTGATTTGATAGTGTGAAGGGAGATTGTTTGTGCTGAAGAAAATGATGATGCATTTCTTTGCATTCAGTTTGAGACTGTGACTAATACACCAGTTGTTGGTCTGTGTGAGACCATTCTGCAGAATACTGACATCATTTGGGGATTCAATGATTGCATCTAGTATGCAGTCATCTGCAGACTTGGTCAGCTACAATACTTTAGTTTTGACCTGAACTTCTGAGAAGTATATAACAAACAGTACAGGGACCAGCACTGAACCCTGTGCCACCCCACTGGTAACAGGTCTGCTGGTTGATGTGGAGTCACCCAGTTGATAGTGTGTGTCTGGTTTATGAGCCAGTTGGCAACCCATCTTACATTGAATGGGTTTACATTCAGTTTGCTAAGTTTAGCGGTAATGCTACACTTAAAGAAATCCCAATCCGTCAGAGCTACACGCTCCAGGGATCTAAACCTTGTCATCACAATAAACAAAACATGCTGGAGGGATAGGTTCCTGACCCAGAGACTCCCCAGACTCTGGAATAGATTGCCCATACATATCAAGCAGAGTGCCTCTTTGGACCTCTTCAAAAGGAACCTTGACGACTGGATGGGAGAAAGGAAATTCACCCCAGGGATCACGTCAGTCGCCCTGCTAGACAGGGGTCCAGGAAAGTAAATAATGTGGGAAGAAATAGCCAGGGAATTGTTATGGCTAGGCTTGTATAGGCCCTAGGGCTGATAGCCTAGTACCAACCTATGAACCTATGAACCTATGCCTGAATGTGGGATTGTGTTGAAAGCCTTTGCCAAGTCGAAGTATGCTGTGTGCACAGATTTGCCCTCATCAATGGCCTTTGTCGCACTTTCAAAGAAATCCACCAGATTTAACAGGCAGGATCTGCCCTTCACAAAGTCAAACTGGGTAGGGTCCAGGGTTTGGAGGTCACCTATGTCTTTATTTATGAGGTCCATAATGATACGATCCATGGTCTTACAGATGAGGCTGGTCAGGCTTATGGGTCTGTAATTTCCCGGGTATGTTGCTAGGCCACCTTTGTAGAGAAGAATAATTGTAGCTGTTCTCCATTCTGCAGGAACAAAGCCTGTGGTTAAGCTATAATTGAAAAGGGTACTTAGTGGTGATGCTAGTTCATGTTTTAGCCTGTTTAGAAGATGGCCTGGGTTGTCATCTGATCCCACAGAGGTTGTGTTCTTTGTCTTGGACAGGGATTTGAGGACCTACTCTTCAGATATATAAGGTGGGGGTAAGTTTGGGGGAGGGTTCTTGTAAGTTAGGAGGGGATAAGGGAGTGAAATTTTGCCAAACCTATCTGCTAGTAGGTTTGTTAACTCTGTGGGGTCAGTGTGTGTGATACCTTTGGGCATCAGTTCTGCAGATGCTTGGGTCCTGCCCTGTAGGTTATGTACATAGCGGTAAAATGCCTTATGGTTATCGTTGGCAGTATTTGCTAGGTTTCTCTCAAAGGAGCACTTGTACGATTTGACAAGTTATCTTATTTGCCTGTTAAGATTGAGGCTGGGGCTTTTCCATTGTTGGGTCCTTGTCTTTGTTTTATTGAAGAGTAACATTTTGCGTTTATTGTAGAGTTTGTTGATGCTGAAAGTCCACCATGGCAGCTTATTTTACTTGGAGCTCTGGCTCTGATTCTATCTGGTACAGCCGAGTTTATATGCACATGATTGTACACAGCTTTAGTGTAAGCTTTGGCGCAGTTAGCACTTTCAGCTTGGGATGAGGCTTGGAATGCATTTGTACCTTCACCTAGGAAGGTATAATTTGCCTTGGTAAAGTTTTTTAGTCTGATTTCACCCTTTGTGCATTCTGGTGTTAGTGTTAGTTCAAAGGTGACTGATTTGTGGTCAGTTTTAACTAATAAGGGTCCAACAGTTGCAGCAGTGTACCTGCTTGACACTCTAAATCTCCACTGTGCTTCTCAAATTACCCCTAGCCCTTCACACACAGCTGACTCCCTGACTAAGCCAACATGCACAGCTTAAGGATTTAAAAAACACCCTGCATGTCAGGCAATGAGAAACTTGCACTCCAAGAAGACAGAACTAGTCAAAATAGCTAGACTCCACATGCAATGATTATGTGTATTCTACATGTGGGTGTACAAAGCATATATTATTTCATGAGGTTGTTGTAATGAGCAAACAAATAAGAGTGAGGTCACTCACTTCTATCTATACAAACTGTGGCATTGGTCATACCAATGCTGCAGTACTCTACAAAAATAAAATAAAATAAAAAATATAACTTTCACTGATATCTATAAGAACTATGCTAATAAGGCTGCAGCACTGTATCTATGACAAAGGGTTTGCAGAATATCATACAAAATCTGGCAGTGGTCACATCTAAGTTAACTGTAATATTATAACAGACTGCTGCATAACAGGATATAGAATCATACTTGCCTCCTCACCTGGACAGTTGTTCCATTCTGCACTGGAACAGGATAGAGCTCTCCATAATCTCTTCCTGATCTGCAGCGCAAAAACAAGAAATACAGCAGTCATCAAATAATGTTTAATAACATCACAAATAGCTATAAGGGAAATTCAGGGTATTAATAAGCTATGCATAGTTACAACACATCTCAAGGACTCTCTCTGTGACCACTTCTTCTTATCCTTGTAGATGATCAGGATGTCATCTCCTTAGGTCACTGAAGTAGTTCCAGCATTGTTAATCAAAGAAGGGTATGTTAGTGGCATCAGACATTCCCTGGCAAGACTGTGCCAGGGATTCACTTTGTACGGAGACTTTCATAAGAGTCCCCAGTCGGGTAGTCCTGTGGTCCCTATGTAGCAGGAAAAGAAAGATTTTGCTGAGTGACACCTAGGAGTTCTGCCAACATCAATATCCTTGAAGCCATGGCCGTTCGCTCTGGTAGCCCTCTTGTTGTAATGCATGCTTTTCTGCTGAAACTGTAGCAAGCCACTTGTTTCTTTTGTAAAAAGTGAATTGCTATGATTGGAATATCACAAATAAAGTTCTGCAGTTCTACAGCTGTGAGCACAAATACCATATCAGCATGCATTTCTGAATACCAATACTGCTCCATTAGCAACTGCTGATAGTGCCCCCTAAAACTTTGTGCCTGGGGCAGCTACCGAATTTGCCTCTCCCTGGCTATGTTTCTGTACTCATGCATGTTCAATATCCTCTGACGATGCCCATGTATGTACTCAAAGCTGACCAAGCTTCTTAATATCATCAACATCATCACTGTTGTCATCGTCAACCCCCCTCCCTTTCTCATTTTCTGCATGGGATTAGGATGTTGCATCAACTGTTGCCATCTGTGTAGATTCAATGCCATTCTCCTACCTCCTTCAACAATTATGCCTGACTGTTGAAGCCAACACAGTAAATTCGTTTCTTTGCTGAATGCCCTCGTTTCCCATTGCCTTCTTCCTTTCTCTCCGAAATCTTCTTCACCAGATTGTCTTCTGCTTTCCAGCACATGTGCCCAAACCACAGTAATCAGTTCTCTTTGACCTTCTCTGCAATTGAAATACTTGGGTTTCTACTCTGATGTCCTCATTTCTTCTTTTGTCCCACAGTGTGCACCCCACCACCCATCTGAGGTACTTCATCTCCATTACCTCTGGCTTCATCAACTGCTCTGCTCTTGCTGCCCGGGTTTCTGGACCATCCAGTAGTACTTGTCATATCACTGTTTTGTTCACCTTATGTTTTAGCTTATTTGGCATTCTTTTGTCGCACAATACCCCTGACAATATGTTTCAGCTGGCTACAGCTCCTATGATTCTAGCTTTGACATTCTCATTCAAACCAAGTCTTTTAAGGTAATAGTTAATCGAGCATAAATGTGCAATTCAGGAGCATTAACTCAAACGAGGCTTATTTGCATTAGGAAATAGATAAATAGAAGAAGCTTCAAAATTGCATGGAAAAATCACCTGTGCCTACAAATGGGCCTTAACATTCCAAATAGGACTGTTGCAGAGCAAATTGCAATTAGATTTAACTGATCTACACTGATTACTATAAGCAAACTCATCTTGCAGAAAGGTGAGTGACTGGGGAATGGTATTTTATTCAAGTTTTACTGGTGTACTTGTGTGGTATTCCACAATATCCAGGATGACATACTAATTTAGCTTGCTAACTGTGACAACAATGCTACCACTGTGTGGGTGACTGTACCTTCCCTTTATACAGTGGTCCCAAAATCCTACCACTGTGGAGGTAACTGAATATAGGGAGGATAACTGATGCTGCAGGGTATGTTCAACAGAATTCTGAGGATCCTTTCCTGTTAGCCCAAGGAATGAGACTTCTACCCATTGATTCTTTATATAACAATGTTAGGAGGTATTCAGCTGAGTGATAATTACAACCAAATCAGTGACAGTAACTCTTGGTTTATGTATGTCAGGATTTATGTATTATGTATATATTATACTGTGGAAATAGTGTATCTGGTACTTGTCTTTGTGTTGAAGTTACTGAGGGGGTTGCTGTGAATCTAGTACTGTGGGTTCTATTTGGCGGCTATGGAGGGCATAGATAGCACAGTGCAAAGGCCTGCATAGACCAGATGTTCATGCACCAGTCATTCATAGTGGTAATTTTTACAAAGTGGGTCCATACACATTGCTACAAGTTGCCCCCTAAATCCTTATATTGCAGAGACTGGGGAAGTATCTGACTAGAACTAAGTGTTTGGCAGTGGGGAACTTACAATTTTAGTTGATCATCTTGGTTTTAGGCTGTGAAACTCACGGGTTCCTCAATCACCAAACACTTGATTAGCTTCAGCAAGGATTCCATCCCCATGGCATGTGTAATAGGTTGTATCATTGGCTTTGTTCTTTTGTGCAATAACATTCTCTGTCATGCCTGTTCTACTCCCTTTAGTGCATGAGGTTTGAGGGAGAAAGGCCTACACATGTACACATTGAGGAGTGTCTCTGCTCAGTATGAGGTGATTACATTCATATCTTGTGGGATATCTTTTTGTAGTCCCATGTCATACCAGAGTGGCTGAGCTATCAGCTCAGATATTGTGACTGGCAGAACGGTTATTACACAGTGACAGTCATAGCCTCTTCTGGGTCTGTGCCATCTCCACAGTACAAGGGTGGACTGATAAGTCAGTAGACAAAAGTCCTTCAAAGAGTGCATAGAGTCATTTTGTTTGATTATTTGGCCCATGCATTTATGGATGCTAGGAGCTATCCCAAGTATATCCAAATATGCACTGTGTCTTCCTCCAGGGTAGTCACCTTCTACTCTTTGTGGATAACACACCTGTGGACACTACATGCACAACACTTCCACAAGGATATAACTTACAATTGGGTAGGGTGTTGTCACAGTGGTTAATGTGTTTAACTCACAGACACAAACTAGTGGGTTTGATTCTTACCATTGAAGGAAACTGGCTAGGCTTAAAAAGCCCACACGGGCAGACAGTCTAGTATTTACCTATGAACCCATTACTTTTTATGGGGGGTTGGCATAATGGTTAAGGGGTTTACTTCACAGATACAATGTACAAGCTTTGATTCTCACCTCTGAAAGGGAAATAGGCTTAACCATTTTGCCAACTGGGCTCTCTATAAAATTGTAATTATATAAAATAAAAAATATTGCTTGCAAAACTGTAACTGAGCTGTACTATATCATGTACAAACTAACCAAGCTGTACTTAAAACATAGGCTATCGAAGTAACAGAGTGCTGAGGGCAGAGCACAAATATTATTATCATATGCACAGGTAGGGAAGGACCACAGTGACAAGTGCTAGTGGACAGTGTGTGTGTGTGTGTGTGGGGGGGGGAACGAAACTGAAGATTGTGTGTGTGTGTGTGTGTGTGTGTGTGTGTGTGTATGCGTGTGTCATGGATGGGAATGGGTAGACTGACCAGTAAGGTTGGTAGTGTTTCTACTGTCATGCATATGTGGTGGTGGACACAGCAGATGTGTGTGTGTGTGTGCGTGCGCATGTGTGTGTGTGTGTGTGTGTGTGTGTGTGTGTGTGTGTGTGTGTGTGTGTGTGTGTGTGTGTGTGTGTGTGTGTGTCTGTGTGTTGGGGGTACAGCTTCAGCAGATAATACAGCACTGCACTGAGATATGGTGGACAGGCCCAGGGCCCCTTCAAGAGATGTGCAGTGACCATGTAAGCACCTGTCCACAAGGTCACACCCTTCTGAGAAATACACAGGCCTGATCCACAGCATGTAGAGAGGAAGGACTGCTCTGTGAGTGCAAACAATTGCTCATGCTATGGGCATTTTCCACATGAATATGTCATCTGTATGTACATACATGCCACTCCAAAGTCTCCTCAACACTGGATGTCTGTGTTGAGGTGGTAGCCCTATGGGCTCCATATCATGCCCCCCCCCCATTGAGGGTATTCCCACTGGAGACAGAGGTGTATCGGCTATGGAGAAGTCTGTTGGCCATGATATGCAGCTGCAGAGAAGCATCTAGTGCATGCAAACTCCTGATGCCACATATCCATGATGTTGCACATCTGGCCTTTGCACCTACTCAGGTCTTCACTCAGAACAAATACTACCCTAACCAGCTCAAATATGGCTGTGTTGGTGTCCAACTGTCCCTGTAGTATGGCCCTGCACAAATGCTGAGAAGCAGCAATGGACACACTCAGGAGGTAGATGGTACCCATGGCATACTCTGACACCTGCATGCCATGCCCTAATGTCATCTTCATGCTCTATGGGGTTTGCAGCAACAAAGTAGGCTGTGCTGCTGAATGAGACCACTCACTGAGCAAATGTGTCTACATCTTCCTGTCCATGCCTATCATCCTGGATCTATGGGGTGGGTTGCACAAGCACAAAAGCTGTGTCTATGGAATGGGGATGGAATCTGGCAATAACATTTTTTTGAGTCTGCCACTGACACTGTGACCCAGACTTTGTTGGGATTTGACTGCCATCATCAGTCAGGACTATAAGCACCTGTGTCCTCCTGGAGAAGGACACAGTATATACTTGGGTATATTTGGGATGGATCCTGGCATCCATAAATTATCCAAAGAAAGTTAGAGCCCTTCACCAATACCTGTAGCTCAGTAAATATCCTACCATTTAATAGAGTGTTATAAGGAAATAATGGCAAACACGGCTTGGAATAGCAGCCTTACAACTGAAGCTAATGTAAAATAAAGTTGTTATCCTTGTACAGTCTATCACTTTCAGTTACCATTACTGCAGATAGTAATCCATCTGCACTCACCCACCTGAGCCATCACTGACAGATATGTGTGGTGCTCTGGGTAACTCACTACCAACGTCTATCACCCCAACCTGGATGTTTGTCCTGCCAGCAGGGATGACAGGAATTCCTTCATCTATGTCTTCAAAGATGGTTCAGTCAGCAGACCCCCTTACACAGTCCTCTGCTCTTGTGCCCTGTGGGCTTCCCTATAGCTTAGGGCACTTATAATGTCAGCGTCTTTTCTTTGGACTTGATCATTATTTCAGTTTTGGTCTCTAAAAGCAACAATGTCATCTATGACATCCCATGAGACACACTCATGGGAAGTTGGTCATATCTACCTGATGGAACATCCATGGACAATACTGAAGGAGGACCTGTAGTAGGATCACATTCTCTGCATAAGAGAATCTGCTTCTGTTTCCTACCATTGTTCATGATAACCTGGAATTGTAAAGAAGTGTGCATATGAGATGTGATAAGATCATACACAACATACCCCTGCACAGCTAAACATGCAAACTGGGCAAAGTTGTCAATGCTCATATCTGCTTGAAATATGTAAGGGGGACTACTATAGGTTCATAGGTTTATAGGTAAGTACTAGATTAGCTGCCTTGTGGGCCATTTTAAGCCTAGGTCTTCGATCCCCATGCACAAGGTACAAGGTTTGATCATGACCTCTGGCCAATGCCTGTATGGAGTTTGTATGATCTCCCTGGGTCATTGTGGGGTTCCTTCCACCTAACAAAAACATGCTAAGTGTGTCCACCTCAAACTCACCTAAGAATGGAACTGTGGGCAGCAGCATAGACTCTAGATGGTGCCTTATGGGGGATAGTTGTATAGACCAACTGCTTTGGGCATCAACTGTGGTGTGCAGTATCCTCAAGATAGGAGAACACTGATCACAGACTGCATGATATGGCAGGGTTCAAAGGTTTAAAAATTGCCTTTAGGTAATTCAGTCATGATGGTTAATGTTGCTAATGGGTACGGGAATTTGTCGGTGATAGGTGGATGGAGGACCAGGCCTACTCAGACCTATGGCATGGACCCATATAATGGTGGAAGGGGTGTATGTACCCCTATAAGCCAGTGGGTGTGCCTGCCATAAAGCCCAGTATCCCTGGGTGAATTAGTTACTGGCTGTCCAGTGTCCAGTAGTCCAGCTTTGGGTTACCTGGTATAGCTCTGTTGAGAGAAAGCTGGACGTAAATCCAATAAACCTGACAAACAAGAACTAAGAATTGCAACACTCAATGCATGTTCACTAACAGGACTCAGCTTTGAGATGGAAGTGGATGACATGATGTTAAGGAGGAGGCTGGACATCCTAAGTATCCAGGAGACAAGATGGAAGGGCGATGAAGTAAAGCCATTTGGCTTGGGGTCCAAAGTCTGCTACATAGCAGTAAGACAAACTAGAAATGGTGTGGGAATTGTGAGGGAGAGGCTTCAGAAGGCAGTGATGGATGCCATCAGAATTAGTGACAGACTCCTGGGAAATCTACTCGTATACCAACACCTTTGCCCAACGGTTCTTGGAATTCATAAATTCCAACTCCCTGGATCATCTAATCCATAGTCCCACCAGGGGCTCCAATATCCTAGACCTGGTTATTACCAACATGGGAAATCGATGCTCCACACCTATGGTCATCCCCTCGTTGGTCAAGTCAGACCATAAGCTAATCACCCTTAATATCCACATTCCACCCCTACTCCCCAGTAAGGAAACCTCCATAAAAAACTTCTCCAAAGCCAACTTTATGCTACTCAAGTCAAAAGTGACAAACTTTATGACACCCATGCAGATGGGAACTGAAAGTTCGACTGCTGAGTCCTACACTAAGGCACTGTACAAGCACATCCACTCATGCATGAATCGTGCAATCCCAAATGGAAGCAAGATGCACTCCTCCAAAAAAAGGAAGCCAATCTGGTGGTCCCCTGCCATAAACAAACTTTACAACAAAAGGAAGAAACTGTTGCAGAAAAGAGGAAAATCCCATGATGCAAAAAATTCCCTTACCAGCCTCAGTAAGAAGCTGATATCTATTGTAAAATTCTCCAAAGCTAGTTACGAAAAGAAAATTGCCAAAGATTCCAAAGACAACCACAAGGCATTCTATAACTATGTCAAGAATCTAAATAGCAATGCTCAGATCTGCTCTGAGCTACAACAGAATGGCATTAAATATACTGATCCCAAGGATATTGCCAGTATCCTGGCAGATCGATTCAGTGCCAACTTCACCCCCCTCTCACCCCCTAAATGACCCATCTCAATACCAGAAGATTGCCAAATTCTGGTAATAACAGCCACACAGGTAAAAAATGCATTCTCCAAAGCCAAGAATACAGCACCCATGGGACCAGATGACATCCCAGGCTGTGTACTTCATAAACTACAAAATGAGCTGGCACCTCACCTAAGTGTCTTGTTTAATCATACCCTCACCTCAGGCTTCGCACCCACTGAGTGGCGCACAGCTACAGTTATCCCACTCCACAAGGGGGGATCCACCTTGGATCCCGGGAACTACCGCCCCATCAGTCTGACGAGCCTGATCTGCAAGACCATGGAACGTATTATCATGGAACTTATAAACAAAGATATTGGCAACCTTCAAACACTGGACCCCACCCAGTTTGGGTTTGTGAAAGGCCGATCTTGTCTCCTGAACCTGATTGACTTCTTTGAATCAGTCTCCAGAGCCGTGGATGAGGGTAAGGCAGTCCACACAGCCTATCTGGACCTCGCCAAGGCCTTTGACTCCATCCCCCACTATGGAATCATCGATAAACTTACTAAGCTGGGCATTAATCCCTACGTCACTCGATGGGTTGCCAACTTGCTTACTGACAGAACCCACACTGTAAAAGTAGCTGACTCCAAATCCAGCTCCAGACAAGTGACAAGTGGAGTACCTCAGGGTTCAGTCTTGGGACTGCTCTTGTTTGGCATCTACTTCTCTAATATACAGGCCAACACTAAGAGACTCTAGCTAACAAAGTTCGGAGATGACTGCAAACTGGGAGCCATTATTGAATCCCCAAATGATGTGGATACTCTACAAAAGGGCCTTACAGAAACAGATGCTTGGTGCCAGAGCTACGGGCTCAAGCTCAATGCCAAAAAATGTATAGTTATCCCCTTTGGGAAAAAAACACGTACCCGTGAATTACCACATAGGTGGCTGTACACTAAACACCAAAATTGTGATAAGAGACTTAGGGACACAGGTGGACAGTGGTCTCACCTTCAATAAACACATCATCACAACAGTCAGGAAATCCTTCTATGTGGCACACCTCATCACTAAGGGCTTTTCATCCAGAAAAAAGGAGGTCATTGTCCCACTGTATTCAGCCCTCATTAGACTCATTATAGAATACAACATCCCATTTGTTATACACCTCTCAAGATATTTGCAACAACTGGAAAGGCCACAGAAATACCTCACTAAAAGAATCACAGGCCTAAAGCAGATGCCCTATGCTGACCACCTTAAAAAACTCCAGCTATACTCTGTCGCATATCATCTACTCAGAGGCGATCTCTGCTTAACATACAAGGCCATGTCAAACCCAGAGCTGTTGGACATGCTACATTTAAAGAAATCCCAATCCCTCAGAGCCACATGCTCCAGGGATCTAAACCTTGTCATCACAATAAACAAAACATGCTGGAGGGATAGGTTCCTGACCCAGAGACTCCCCAGACTCTGGAACAGACTGCCCATACATGTCAAGCAGAGTGCCTCCTTGGCCCTCTTCAAAAGGATCCTTGATGACTGGATGGGAGAAAGGAAATTCACCCTGGGGATCACGTCAGTCACCCTGCTAGACAGGGGTCCGAGGAAGTAAATAGTGTGGGACGAAATAGCCAGGAAATTATTATGGCTAGGCTTGTATAGGCCCTAGGGCTGATAGCCTAGTACCAACCTATGAACCTATAAATCAGACTACAGTGTATGGATAGGGCACTATTCATAATCATAGCCTATGACCCACATCAGGTTTATATTAGTTAAGAAAAGACTGCATTCAGTCAGCAGCTGCAGGACCTACTAGATAAGGCAAGACAACATGATTTGGTGTTGCTAGAGTTACCTGAATGCACATATCAGGACTGACAGAACAGAATATGAGGACTGCCTTCATCCACAGGGGTGGGTAAAAGAAATAAAGAAGGAGTGACCATTCTAGACTTCTATCAGCTAATGGCTTGATGGTGGCTAACACATGGTTCAGCAAGACAGACAGTCACAAGATGACATACAAGAGTGACCAATGTGCATCTTAGGTAGACTTCCTCCAAGGGAGGGAAGGGCACTTGGGTAGAATCAGCAACTGCAAAATCGTCCCCAGTGAAACAGTCAGCCCATAGAATAAAACACTGGTTGCCACAATCAGCTGCAAGCAGTGGTCAGAGAAGGCTCTAAGATCAACAGAGGCTAGGCTGACGACCTGGAAGATGACTAGCGATATAGCACAAGAATTCAAGGAATTACTCAGGGCTCAAACACCTTAGGAAGAAGAGAAAATTAGTGGAGATGAAGAAGAATGGCAGTGCCTCAAAACAGCATGTGTGAGAATTACATAGTAGATAAGTGGCCAAGCCAGGCACGGAGATAAAGTACATAAGGAAAGCTGGAGATGGAATGTAGAAGTTCAGGATGTCATAAAAAAGGAGTGGAAGAAAAACTGCAGCAATAGAAAAGACAATCCAAGCTGAGAAGGAATACTGATTGGTTAATAAAGAGGCTAAGAGAGAAGTTGCAATAGCAAAGAACAAGGCATCAGAGGCGCTCCACCATCTTCTGGAAATTACTTAGTAGATAGCACAAAGAATCTCTATAAGGCTGCAAAGCAAAGACAAAAAGATAAAAAAAGATAGTCAGATACTCTTCATAAGGAATGTCAGCAATGACCTGTTCAGCAGCCCAAAGAAAATCAAAGGCAGATGGAGAAAGCACTTTCAGCAGTTTTTGAATGAAGAAAACCCTACATAAGCTGTATTGTCCCAGATACAGCCTAGAATGAAAGAAGAGGACCTCACTCTAGAAGAAGGTAGAACAACACTAAGGAAAAGGAAGTCAGGGAAAGCAGCAAGCTCAGATCAGGTCACAGCAGAAACGTTCAAGATGTTGCATAAGATAGGGGAGAAATGGCTCCTGAGGGTACTTGTAAGCAGCATGGAGAGAAAGGCATATCCCAGATGACTGGAGAATAAGTATACTAGTGCCAGTGTACAAGAACAAAGGGGGCATCCACAACTGTGGGCAGTATAGAGATATCTGTCACACTGAAGGAAAGTTCTGGAGATGGTGACTATTGAATTGAGAGACATGGCAACAGTTGACACAATACCCCAACTCCGTGTAGAAAATGGGAAAGAGGGGGTGATGATAATGATAAACAGCTTTATTCTGGCCCATAGCTGTGACCCAGACACTGCCTCTTACCCACTGCTATGGCATGCTGCACCTGCCTTCATCTGGTATGTTCATCCCCTACAGTCAGCGCCTCCATGGGCTCCTCATTAGGTACCTCCTCCACTGCTGAGTCTGATGCTTTGTCCTCCTAGATGTCTCTGCTGTAACTGTTTGTCCATCACAATGTTATGGAAAACTGAACATACTACAAAGATTCTACTGCATGCTGTATGGTCCTGCTGCAATGCGGTGCACAGACAGATACATCTAGGCAGTAGAAGTGGTCCTTTAGCAGGCTGGACACATGCATGACAAAGAACAGGGTCTGTGACAGGGCATTGCTGTAGCAATTCTCCACCATGGTTTGTGGGTTTCTAATCGGTGTCATTAGTCATGGTTCCTGGGTATATCCAGCATTGCCAATAAGATATCTTTGTGGAAAATCATCTCATTAAAACTGTTGATATAAGTTGCATGTGTGTCAGATGTGGCAGTCATGGGTACTGCTCGGGTTGACCAGCAGACACGTTGCATATTATACCTTTTACATTATAGACCACTTGCAGTTGTGAAGGTGAAACTCTTTATGGTTGATATGATTTGTCCTGTCTCCTCATGTGGGGCCTTTATTATAATCTGGGTGGAATCTGTGGCCCGAGTACCTTATGGAAATGGGCTGTGTTACAAAAAAGCCCATGTCATATTGCCTCTCTCCTTTGTGGTATGTGGAAACCAGGTATATCCACCACCCCCAAATGCTGAGGCATGCCACTGAAGAACTGGTGTAGTATCCTTGAGACGGATCCCTGGGCTACACTCATGGTGTTTTCCACTGCTTTCTGAAATGTGTTTGTAGGTTGTATTTTTAAAGCACCACAAATTTTGGTACCCACAGAGATAGATACTGCACACATCCCCATGACCTTTATATGAAGACAACACATCTAGATTATCTCCTGCATGGTAATTATGTCCACACTGTAGTAGTTGACAATTTTTATGTCATGGCAGGCATGGCATATTAATAGGTACAGATGGATGATCTGGCACCACCAAGAATGACAAATCAAACACCATGGCTACCAGGAGTGATGACAGCCTGTTGGATGTAAATATTGACCAGTGCAGCAGCTACCCCATCACATACACACACACACACACACACACACACACACACACACAC
This sequence comes from Protopterus annectens, assembly GCF_019279795.1. Lineage (NCBI taxonomy): Eukaryota > Metazoa > Chordata > Ceratodontiformes > Protopteridae > Protopterus > Protopterus annectens. Next base: position 858,929,829 of record NC_056745.1, read on the forward strand.
ACACACACACACACACACACACACACACCATAAATGCTTTCTCTATTTCCCAGAGCTCCAACATTTTGCAGTGACCAATATCCCTGGCAGTAACATCTCTCCATGTGTAATATATACATTTCTAAATCACGCCACCAAATTGTTTACTATCTTTTGTATATCTAAATATCCTTATTGTGATTCTGTTGCTCATTTCCGTGTCATTATGCCACCATTTTCACATTATGCAGGCCACAGTTCTTCTTGGCTTTCTGTAACTGTGCTTAGTTTGTCTCTCATTCTCCCTCACCCGTCAGGTAGAAATTCACAGCACAAAGTCATCTACAGCAATTCAGAAACTGTTTCAAAGGCTCAGTCTTTATGTCTTGAACAGCAAGAAGTGAGACAGCAAAGTGAAATGAAAGAAGCCACCACGCTAAAGTTGGCATTTGATCCTCTTGTTAAAGAAGTCCTGCACTACTGAGAGAGAAAAAGCTGGAAAAAAGAGAAACAGAGAGATACCTACTGAAAGAAACTTTAATTCAGCAGTATGGAACTATTTTTAAGGTACTGACTGTGATTCTAGTCTTAGAAGAGGAAGTTGCCTAGGATGGCCTATAAGGGCAGCTGGCCTAGCACATATCTATGTATGCATGAATACACATACACACATGCATAAATATAAATCTGCAGTCTCTCTCTCTCTTTATATATATAGTTATATATATATATATACATACATATATAAATATAAATCTACAGGTACACGTGTGTGTGTGTGTGTGTGTGTGTGTGTGTGTGTGTGTGTGTGTGTGTGTGTGTGTGTGTGTGTGTGTGTGTGTGTGTGTGTGTGTGTGTGTGTGTGTGTGTGTGTGCATAACTGCTGGAATTGTGTAATTATAAAGCTATACAATGCAGGATCTAAGAGAATTATTTCTTCTAGATACAATGATCTCAAAGTTGAAGCATTCAAGTAGATGGGCATGTGAGAAATATCTTTAAGAGCTGTTGTTGTGTCTTTCAGCTTTTCCCGGTTAGGGGTCGCCACAGCGGAACTCCGGCCCGCTAATGACTGGAAGTTGATTTTTACGTGCCGAGTTACCACTCCCGACGCACAACCTTCAACGAAGGTACGCCCATTCACGCATGTCTCCACGCAGAAGACGCTCTAGCTGAAAATCGAACTGGACAGCGTCTTACTGTGAGGCGACAACGCAATATCTTTAAGAGTAAGACAATCAATTTTAGACTGTTGCTTTTTCATAGTAGTTATACTTCTGAGAATTGATCATCAAAAACTAATCTTATGTATATGTGTCTGTGTGTGTGTGGGGGGGGGGGGGTTCATGACATTTCTTCAAAATGTAAAAAAAGTGATTGACAAATAGTCAAACCTAAAAGGTTGATGTCAGAAATGTCTAGCCATACAAAAACACTGAAAACTAACTGGGGATCAGGAAACTGGCCCTTTGCGTGCTGTAGTGCAATCTCAGATTTAGTACATGTAATTTGAGGGGGTGGGGTGCAGGTGGGCTTGCCTCCTACAAAAAAAAATATGTTTTATGTGTTTGATTTTTCAAAATTTTTTGTTTCAATGTTTTGGGTTTAGTGATTCATTAATTAGTATTTTGACATTTCATGGAAATGTCATAAATCCATCTGTGTGTATATCTAGTATGAGTTTCTGTCTTCAAAACATGGTTAATTTACAAGACCAATGAAAAATAAAATCATCATCTTTGCGTCAAATCACACAGTAACATAAAAAAAAAAATTAATTCAGTTCCACCAGTCTACAGGATTCTTTAATTTGTGGAATTTGTAGCAAATCCAGACATAATTATCAGTCCTTTTTATTAAACTTTACCCCTTAGCTTCTGTTTTTTTTTTTGCAAGTCAGTAGTTCCACCCACATCAGTAACAACCCCTCCTTAACAAGCACTCTCTCTGGCACTGGGTACCAAGGATTAAGGCTCTGAACTGTTTACAAGACACCTCTTGTACATAGGCTACAGGGATTGATTCTGTGTGCCTCCACTTGACTAGTGCATGACTCTGAGCAAGTAACGTAACTAGAGTGTTCCTTTTTTGCCCCTGAAAATGGACACTTGTTTCCACTGGGTTTACCTGGTTTATAAATGTATAAAATAAAATAAATTCTCCATAGACACCTTTGCTGAATTGAATTCTCTCTCATCCTACAGGAGACTAATATATATATATATATATATATATATATATATATATATATATATATATATATATATATATATATATATATATATATACATACATACAGTGTGTGTGTGTGTGTGTGTGTGTGTGTGTGTGTGTGTGTGTGTATATATGGGTCTACTACCGTACATCGAAATTACACTATTTCAAAATACGATAGTAGTCCCACTAATGTGAAAGTGTACTTCAACGAAAATGCCCTTTCGCGAAAGTCACTAGAATGAATGAAGGGTTAGGGCTTGGGTAATGGATAGTGGATAGCTAGTAGGGTTATCCACTATCCGTAACCCAAGCCCAAACCCTAAGGTCCGTGAGTGCAGGAAATTGTATTTCCTCCACTGAGCAGTAGTTATGGACCTATTTCCTGTAATGCGGTGCAGTAGTCACGGACTTTAGGGTTAGGGCTTGGGTTAAGGATAGTGGATAGCCTTACTAGCTATCCACTATCCTTAACCAAAGCCCTAACCCTAAGGTCCATCACTACCGCACCACAGTGCAGGAAATGTCCCATTCGACTTAATGACTTTCGCGAAAGTGCACTTTTGTTGAAGTGCACTTTCGTGTTAGTGGGACACTACTGCCATATTTCGAAATAGTGTAATTTCAATCTACGGTAGTAGACCCGTATATATATATATATATATATAGAGAGAGAGAGAGAGAGAGAGAGAGAGGTTCACAGGTTCATAGGTATATATATATATATATATATATATATATATATATATATATATATATATATATATATAAAGAAAATTGGATAATCCACAAATACAGCTGCAAGCAAGAAGAACCACATACTGACCAACATTTGAGACAGAAATGGTTGAGAAAATGTGAATTTTAAACCAAAGCTGAAATGCTACTAATGGCAGCCAAAGATAGTTGGCTATGTATGCTGGTTTATAAAGTCAATTGAAAAATTGAGAAAGACAGACAAATGCAGGCACTGTAAAACAGAACTGGAAACAGCTGTACATCTTGATGCTGGGTGTGATACACTCATGTCTGAAGATCTGTACACTGAAAGGCATAATATTTTATCAAGACTGTTGCAATGGGGATTATGCAGTTTAATACAGAATCATCAGAGAAGAATTGGAAATGTGAACCATCAAGCATTACTGGTAATGATTCATTTCAAATCACATAGGGTCTCCCAATACCAACAGCTGAGAAAACAGATATAAGAAAGCCAGATGTAATAGTTCAAGGAAAAACAGACAAAAATAGTGTTAATCACTAAAACTGCTACACCCAGCAACTATAGTGCCTAATGTACTCAGACATAAAGTCATAAAATAACAGGATCTGCAAGTAGAAATGAGAGCCATGTAGAAGAAAGATACTGATACAGTTCCAGTAGTAGGAGAGCAATGGCACTAATAAAAAAATAATTTGCAGTCATACTTAGATATGATACCAATACATGTAAACCCATACAAATTACGGAAGGAGGCAAATCTGGGTACATTGCTGGTGCTCAGAAGAGCACACTCATCTAACATCAAATACTGAAATAATACTAATTTCATCAACTCTAATTATGCCCTGATTTGGGAATGGGGTACATTCCCATCACAGTAGTGGAAATCCAGAACATTTGGAAAAATTAAAAGTGGCAGTAATCTATCTCTTAGAACGGTAATATGGCTGAGATACCTCTTTCTCTCTTATTCCTGTTTCACTGTCTTATACTTAAAGATATAGTGTCCACTAGGCTGAAATGCCACCACTATGCCACGTGATGCCCTCAGTGTTTAAAGTCTGGTTTGAGTCCCATAGAATGATGGGCTGTATGCTTGAGATGGCCCATCTGCATTAAGAAGGCTATGGTCTGGACATTGCTTAGTTCTAAAATTATTGGAGTGGAGTGTCAATTGTGGTGGTGGTGCTGCGGTAGCATTGTCACCTCACAGCAAGACGTTGTGCCATTCGATTCTCAGCTAGAGCGTCTTCTGTGTGGAGACATGCGTGAATGGGTGTACCTTCGTTGAAGGTTGTGCATCAGGGCTGGCAAACTCGGCTTGTAAAAAATCTACTGCCAATCATTAGAGGACCGGAGTTCCGCTGTGGCGACACCTAACCGGGAAAAGCCGAAAGACACAAACAAAGTGTCAATGACCAATTTGACAGTTTAAAATTACTGTTTTTCTGTCTGTAAAGCCACTGAAGAGGGCATGGCTTGTGGCAAGTGTGACAATTGGGGAGAGATGGGCGAAGGCTGCCAGTCTAGTCAAATAGAATTTGATACATAATTCTATCAACCGTATAAATAAATGTAAAATACAGGCTTATGTTTTTAAATGAAAAAAAAAAACACTGTAAAATGTGAACTTCAAGATTGTTGCAACATTGCCATCTGCTGTAAGGAAAACCAAGCCAAGCATTTCAAATGTGTCTTTTGAAATTGAAAAGATCTTATGAATCTCTTTAATGTTAAAATTTGGCTACAGGGCGGCTGGATGAAGATTTCATGCCCATTGTTTTAAGGCTAAAGTTCATGACTAGAATTTAAATGTGGAAGGTGCTTTATTGCTCTGGTTTCTGCTAGCATATATATGTGAAATGTCTTGTATTGTTGTAAGTTTCTGAGGAGGTGTTAGATTGCTAAATAATGCAGTTTGTGGCCTGAGAACTCAGACCAGGTGTTAAGATGATGGAATATGAATACTGGGAAAACCTAAGTGTCAAAAATGATGTAATTTTGGGAGGGCCTTAGAGGCATGTTTGTTAGTAATGTTTAAATACTATTTCTCACAAGAGACTGAAAAGCATTTTGACTTTGGACATTCAACTTATCAGCACTCTGCCTTATGCTCACATGTAAGTCTTAGCACTGTGATTTCTTGTGGGAATAGTTAAAGCTAGTAAAGATCAATTGGGTATTTTTCTTTGAAATCAGACCTGTTCTACTGTATTATTTTAAGTTTCTGTGTGATCTCTGAACTCTTAGATATCTCTGTGGTGTAGTAGCTTTGTCTTGTGTTTTAATTATTTATTATTAAATATGGTGGTGGTGCTGCGGTAGCATTGTAGCCTCACAGTAAGACGCTGTCTGGTTCGATTCTCAGCTAGAGCGTCTTCTGTGTGGAGACATGCGTGAATGGGCGTACCTTCGTTGAAGGTTGTGCATCAGGGCTGGTAACTCGGCATGTAAAAATCAACTACCAATCATTAGCGGACCGGAGTTCTGCTGTGGCGACCCCTAACCGGGAAAAGCCGAAAGACACAACATTAAATATTTTTAAAACCTTCTACCTGTGGCTGATTTGTGTAGAGATAAGCTATAGAGTACATTGCATATTTATAGAGGTTATTGTAATAGGCCACTCTAAAGTAAGCCTTGTCTGTTAGTCATACTACCATTGGATATTAATTTTGCATAGTAATAATTGGACACCCTTTTAAGGGCCTTTTAGTAGCTGATATTATTAACTGGGTGGTGGCAGTAATTACTACTGTGTAGTCTGGGTAAAGGGGCACAGTTGGAGAATCTGTGTCAGCCTTTCCCAGGAGTGTCTGTGAAGTGTATAAATACTTATCTCAAAGTGTGTGTGTGTTGTGTCACTACTTGGCAGGGACGTGAAGCACTGGCTGGACAGAGAGGGTACTGGAGGTTTTAGCTTGCCCAGTTAGGCTGAGATCTGGACACTATAGCTATGCCAGTGGGGAGTCTTATTGGAGATCTGGTGAGCATAGGAGCAACCAGCCCCAGGCTGACTGTGATCTCTGTGTGCACTTAAGGGAAATTGTACTTTACTGTGTGTATTAGTTATCCTTTCCTCTTCTAGGAGACAACCTCCCTGGTGTTAGTGGTGAGGATTGAGGCTCCCTGATTGCTGGGCTGTGGCACGGTTGTTGCAACAAGTATAAACATTCTTACTAGCAACCAGTACTTGAGTATAGTGAAGGCTGATTTACTAATCAAGCACCCCTTTTCTATTACTGAATAACATTTCTCAGCATGGCTGAATTTTCTCCCAATGTAAAATATGGGATGATCCTTCCCACCCCCTACCATTTGAGACAATATTCTGGCAATGCCCATTTCAGAAGTACTGGCATGCACCAGGGCCTATTTTGAGAACTTGATTGCTATCATATAGACTCTGAGCACTGCATGTTATTCATTTGTCTAGAGGCTGTTCTTCTTTATCCATCCAATTAATACTTAGTGGAGATTTACCCTTGGTCAAGGGAGTAAAGAGACTTACAATGTAAGCAAAATTTGATATAGATTCTGATAATAGCTTGTCAGGCCAAAGAAAGCCTTTTCTTGTTTTTTTTTAGTGGTTGATGCAGGCCAGTTTTATATTGATTCAGTCTTACCAGCCTGTGGATTTACTATCCCTCACACAATTCTGTAACCTACATATTGAGCTTCTGCCATGCCCAATTTGCATTTAGCTTAGTTAGCAATTTGTGCAGATTGTTGTAGGGAATCCAGAATGGCTTGAAATTTAGGGCAATAGTTTTCCAAGTCTGCAGAAAATATCACCATATCTTCCAGGTGTTCTGCTGCATGGATTGTATGATGTCTGAAAATTTTGGCAATCAATTTCTAGAGTGTTGCAGTTGCTCCACAGAAACCAAAAGGTAGGACCGTATAATGGAAGTGATTGTCTGGAGTAGGTATTGACATTTTTTTTTCTTTAGCTTCTGGAGCTAGTTGAATGTGCCAGTAGCTTTTGGTTAAGTCCAAAGTGTATACAGACCTATCCATTTCCAGCCTTTCAGTTGGTTTGTCTTTTTGGGACAAGGGATATGAATAAAATTTTGATAGGCTATTCAAATTTTGAAAGTCATTGCAAAACCATACAGACACATCGGAATGGGGGACTAATACTATGGGACTATTCCATTTGTTTTAGTATGCTTCTGTGATCTCCAAGTTTAAACATTTTTTGTATCTCTTCCCTAATTGCTTGTCACTACAATCCTGAGATCAGGGTGAGGTTCACATGGGCTTTCTCAGCAGGCATGGTTTCTATGTTTGCTGAGTTAGAACTGATTCTGGTAGACAGCTCATAGAATATGTCCTCATTCCTGAGGACAAAATCTTCTACTACATGTTGCTCCCAGTTTCTGACATCAGGACATCCTTTGAGGTGTGTTAACTTCTCCTGGAGACATACTTACCACACAAACTTTGTTTCTCTCCAATACATCAGAACATTTATGTGGTGTAAATGTTCTTATTTCCATTTTCCTAGTTGTCTCACATTATAGTTCACTTCACTTACTTTTTCTATTTAAAAATGTTTTTCTTACTTTGCAAGGAATTTATTTTCAGCAGTGGCTACTAACACAATTACTTTATCTCATTGTTTGAACTCTCTGAGGTGAGTATTTTTATTATATGCTCTCTACAGGACTCTCCCCATATATTATCTTACTATCGGTATTATAGTTCTTAACCTCTCCTGCAGATCTGGAAAATCTTCTATTACACTTTTAAGCAGTGTATTTCCATCCACTCTCTTTTGTTATATCAAGCAGGCCTTAGGTGGCATGTCTGTTATACAGTGGCTCAAACATTGTGAAAACCAGTTGAGGTTTGGGATACTACCTTTACTGCAAAGAGAAGATATGGGAAATGTTGGTCTCAGACTCTTCCAACAAGTTCTACAGCTTTTTACAACACAGCTTTTAACTCTTTATTAAAGCATTCACTAGCCTATTTGAGATCGTACACAGATATCCTTACATATTTTAACTGTGACAAAGTTCATGCATCACTCTGGATATAAACAAGGTGCCTTGGTCTCTAAGAATGTCTCTGGATTCCTACCCTAGAAAAAAGTAAAACAAGTTATTTTGCTACAGCCTTTACATTTACTGTTTATAAGGGTAGTCTCTCTTGAAATCTGGTTGCATAGTCAATAAATACTAGAATATATATTGATGATCCTTTCAAGATTTTAGAAGTGGACCGAGAATGACCATTCCTATACATTCATATGTGATGTCTGAGATGAGCGGCTATCAAAGGGTTCTTAAACCTGAGGACAGGTGTTTTCCTTTGACACTTTTGGCAAGCTGCACAACGGTTCTCTATGCCCCTTATAATTGCAGGCCAATCAAATCTAGCTGAAATTGCAAATTTTGTCTTACCAATCCTAAAGTATCATCCAAAATGTCGTTATAAGCAGGTTGTTTCTAGGTTAGAAGTTTGGGTATGAAGTGGGTTTCTTTTGTTCTTTTGGTTCCCTGTGTACTCTATATTCTCTCAAACTCTGCTAAGTATATTGTCTTTCCATTGTGCTTTTTTGAAAGTAACGTGGTTTAACTGGAAATAAGCCAATTGGCATTACTGTTACCAGTATTCTGGCACGACATAGTGGCTGTAACTTCTCCACAAATGGACTTAGCAGAATTTTCACTTCATTACTCCAACCCCCTACCAAAGGCATCTAATCAAAATAAAATTATTTCACCAGGGGGATTGGCAGTTTCCCTTTCTCTTCTTTGGTATTTCTAAATGGCAACTCATAGAAATAAATTTCTTCCAACAAGGGTACTGGCAGCTTCCCTTTTTTTTTCTTTTGCAGTGTTTCTTTTACTTCAGTTACGCTTACTACCCTGTTTTTTTTCTTTCTAATTAGGTCTCTGTTTTGGAGTAATGTGTAGAAGTTAATGTTTGAGTTTCCCTTTCCCATTTTCTCCAGTATGAGATTCATCCATATCTTCCTCGATTTATAAATCGACGTTTCTTAGTGCATTCTTAACTACAGTTCTTTTCTTGCAGTTTTCACACTGACCTTTTATTTTAAGTGCAGGGGTATTTTTTCTAACCTGTCTTCCAGTTTCCACTCTGATTTCTTTTATTATTTAATGACTGGAGACTTTTGGTATGACTCGTTGTCACATTTTATCAAATTCCTCTGCACAGACATAAAATCATAGCTATTTTATGGGGTCTATATCATAACATCGAAGTTGCAAAACTTTGAATGTTATAATATCGAACACAAAACCACGAAAGCTAAAAACCTTGAAGACTGAGAACAGTGACACACACTCCCCCCTACTTAAATATACCAACTCTAAGATTGCACCACAGTGGAGGAAATAGCGAAGCCGTGGAAATGGCCCAACAAATTCTTTCCCTGGGAAAGAATTCGATGTTCTGCGGTTTTGCTGTTGTCATTCTTTGAGGTTTTGGGTTCGATATTATAACATTCGAAGTTTTGCAACTTTGATGTTATGATATAGACCCGTTTTATGTCTTAAGTTGTATAGCCTTTTCTTTATTGATGCTATGTATTTCTGACAGTTTATCAATTTCAGAAAGCTTTTCATGCAATAGAGAATAGGTTTCAACCTATTTTAACAAGTAATATTGATGTTGAAGTTAAGCAGTCAGTCGCTGACTGTAACTCAGGCAGTTTGCATTATGGGGTTGACGAAAAACTTAAGCAAAATACTTTCTGAGGAGCTTTTCAGAAGTTGCAGTTTATAAAAGAAACTGTTTTGTTTTCTGTGCACAGCAGCCACCAGTGTAACAATGAAAAGTCTGCAGAACCAGTTTCTGTCTTTAAGGTTTATTTACACAATGAAAAAAAATGCTTCCTTGCAGCAGGTCATAGGGTAACAGAAAATAAAATGCAGATTAGTTCCATCAGTGCACTTTGGTATTTCCTCACACAGAGTTTGTAATAAAACAAAAAGTTCAGTTGTGTAAAATCTTACTATAACACTAGATCTCCTTCTCTTCTCTGCTGCAGTATTGCTTAAAGAAGGAATGTCCCGCCCAGGCAGCCATCACTCTTTCAGTACAGATAAGCTTAAAAGAGATCTTGTTTAACCATATGTCACCTTTATGCTTCTTGCACAGATTGTAAGACATAAAAGGGACGTACTGACACTACTACCCAGAACTGAATTACCCCAGAAGAGAACAATCATCACAGGACAAAGGAGTCCATGCATATCCAGAAGGAACAAATGCAGAATAATCAAGAGATGGTTGGAGAGAGGGAGCAAATGCTGCAACGATGAAAAGAAGGACATCTACTGTTATGGTAAGATTTCTCACAAGTGTACTATGTCCTTCTATATCACTGCTGCAGTATTCCTTAAAGAAGGGAGAGTAAAAAACTTAAGAACCAGAATGGGAGGAGTAAGGCTGAAAAGAGCCTTCAACAAACCCACGTAAAATGGATTCAGCAAAACCTGCTCTGGCCCTAGAAACCATATCCAACTTATAATGCTTAGGAAAGGCATCCACTGAAGACCAAGTAGCAGCTTCAGTGATGGAATTGGTGTCCAACTCCTTGAAGAAGGCACCAGAAGAGGAAACAGCCCTAGTAGAATGAGCTCTAACAGAAGCAGACAGACTTGTAATGAAAAGAATAACAAAAAGAAATGGTCTTAGATATCCAGAAGGAAATGGTTTGCTTAGAAACAGCCAAACTCAAAGACCTGGGAATAAAGGAAACAAAAAGCTGATCAGACTTATGAATAGTCCTAGTTTTATCCAAATAGTACCCAAGCTGTCTGTGCAAATCCAAGGTATGCAGGACCCTCTCACTAGCAGACTGGGGGAAAGGGAAAAAGGAAGGGAGTTTTATGATTGATTTGACAACTCATTTACTAGTTGGGCATAAAAGGATCGGTACAAAGGGACAGCCTGTCCTTGTGAAAAAAATAAAAAAGGAGGAATGGCCATAAGGGCCTGGAGCTCAGAAACCCTCTAAGCAGAAGTAATGAACCAGCAACAAAACAGTCTTCCAGGTACAATATTGTAAAGAAGCAGAATCTGCAGGCAACAAAGGAGCCTGAGACAATTTTTTCCAAAACAAAATTAAGGTTTCAAAGAGGAGGAAGAATAGGTTTTCATGGAGGCCTGATATGCAGGACGCCTTTAAGAAATTGTTTGACCTCAAAACAAGAAGTCAAAGGAAGAGTCAAGGACACACAAGCAGAAATGGCTGACAAATGGGCCTTCACAGAAAAATAGGCCAAGCCAGACTGGAACTCACACAAATAAGAGAGGACCAGGGGGACCCCCACAGAAAAAAGGGTCCTGGTTATGAGCATGGCACCAGACAAAAATTATTTTCAATTTGAACATATAAGATTTTTTGTATGAGGGTTTCCTTGCCTCCTGTAAAACCCTGAGCAAGTCCTCAGAAAAGAGATGCCTGAAAGGGATCAAAACCCTATCATCCACAATGTCAGTTGCAGAGTGGACAAGTGGGGATAGATGAGTGACTCCTTGTCATCCAAAAGGGAGTCACTAGCAAGATTTTTTGGGAGTCCAGCTGAAACTTCTGCAGGACTCTTGGAAATAGAGGAAGATAAGGGAAAACATAAAGAAACTTCCCCTTTCAAAGAAAGTAATGGGTGTCTGTCTTCCAGGCCAGATGGCATGGCACTCTGGAACACAACAGAGGAAGCTGCCTGTTCAGAGGGGAGGCAAAAGAAATAAACGAGGAATACCCCACTGATGGACAATGTCCAGAAACACATCACTGTGAAGCATCTATTCATGAGCCTGTGTTTTGGACCTTCTCAGAGAGTTTGTCACAAGATTGTGCTCTGAAGGAATGCATACTGCTTGAAGAGTTAAGTGATAACTGATAGCCACATCCCAAGCCTGGAGTGCCATCCTGCAAAGGAGGTAAGGTATTGTGTCTCTCTGCTTATTGACAAGCCACATGACTGTAGCATTGTCTGTGTACACATTCAAGGGACCCAGAGAGAATGTGTGGTGAAAAGCCCAAAGGGCCAGAATCAGAGCTCTAATCTTTTTGATGTTGATATGGTCTGACTTCTGATGGGGAGGCCAAAGACCCTAAACTTTCAGGTGACAAAGAGAAACCTCTCATCCTATGTTCGATGCACTGGTGAACAGATCTAGAGAGGGCCTGGAAGCTGAACGGGATGGCCTGGGTTGAGACTGAACTGTTGAATCCACCACTCAATTTCCTTCTTGAGACAGGGAAGGAGAGGTACACTGAAATTCAGAAGGTGACGGTGCTGCAGCCAAACTGACTTGAGGTACCACTGAAGCTTCCACATAAGCCATCTGGCAAGAGGAAGCATCAGAATAGAAGAGACCATGAATTGCAGGGCCCAAAGACACTCCCTGGCTGGCATGGCAGTCAGGGACAGAAGAGACTGAAAGAAGGTTGTCAATGACAATACCTTTGGAAGCGGAAGAGATGCCAACACTGGCACCTTCTGAATTCTGCAACCCAGATACACATGATACTGAGTGGCAGTCAGGATGGACTTTTGGAAGTTGATAGTAAACCCCAGACTTTGAAGAAGAGAGATGGTGTACTGCTGATCCTGCAGCAATAGACTGGGAGAAGGCATGTGAAGTAACAGGTAGTCTAGATAATGAAAAATCTGAATGCCTTACAGCCTGCAGAAGGCAATCACAGGAGCTAGGCATTTTGTGAATATTCTTGGGGCAGAAGAGAGGCCAAAGGGGAAAGCAGAAAAATGACAGGAAAACACAGAGAAATGTAAAAATGTCCTGAAGAAAAAGTGAATAGGGATATGAAGGTAAGCATCTTTCAGATCCTTGGACACCAGAAAACCTGGGCTAATAAAAGAGGAAACAGAGTTTGAAGAGTAACATCTAAAAAGAATGGATCTTGAAAAAGGTGTTGAGCTGGAAGAGATCCAAAATAGGTCTCCAAGTGCCCTCCATCTGAAGAACCAGGAGCATTCTGAAATAAAACCCCCATCCCACTTTGGAAGGGAGGACAGGTTGAATGGTCCCTTGGTTCAACAGGGACCCTAGAACACCTGAGAAATGAGGGAGTTGCTCTAAAGGAGGTTGAGGAAGCCCAGAAAAAGGAGGGAGAGATTTCCATACCTTGAAGTAACCCTGACGGATGAAAGAAAGGACCCAAGAAACTGAAGTAATGAGATGCCAATCTGGAAAACAAAGGGACAAATGAAGGGACAAAGCAAAGGAACCTGGTCTAAGGGCATGGGGACAAATTGTCAAAGAGAAGCAAGCTTATCAGATAAATGAGGCTTCTGGGTCACAGAAATTAGAGACGCATTAGCAGAAGGGGCCTGCCTCCCACCCTTCCTGCTCTTAGAGGCCTGGCAGAGTTGTCTGTGAACAAAAAGCAGATCTAGAAGGATAATTCCTCTGTAACTTAAGGATAGGAGAGACAAATATATGTTTAAAGTCTTGCAAGGCTTTGCCTTTCTCTTGAACAGACTTATTAAACAAGTCAGAAGCAGCAGTCTCAAAAAGATGAGTATTATCCAAACGAGAATCCAACAACTTAGCCTTAATGTCCTCCAGAAGAGACAGGAGATGAAGCTAAGTATAAAGCCTCATTATGGACCCAAAAGCCGAAGCCCTAGAAGAGGCATCAGCAGCATCATAGCTGCACTTCATAGAGTGGTGAGCCACTTGAGAAGCTGAACACAAAAAAGAAAAGGCAGAGGATTTGCCATCAGAAACAGGGAGGGGAAAGATAATCTGACAAGCCAGAGCAATCAAGGCCAGAGCATACCTGGTCATGTGGATCTGGTAATTAATAGCCCTAAAGGCCAAAGTAGAAGCAGTATAAACTTTCTTGCCAATCCTCTCCATTACCCTGCTGTCCTTATCAGATGGTAAAAGTTTGGAAGAGGGCAAAAGTTTAGAAGGTTTGTCAGAAGAGACTGGTACCACAGCAGCATCAGCAGAGGGCCACTTAAATAAAAATAGACAATTCTCAGGAACATTATAGAACCTAGCAGGTTTCTTAGGAGGAGGAGGCTGAAAATCACAAACTTGGAAGCACCAATGAAAGTACCTAACAAGGCAGGAGAAACTGCCAATAGTTTAAGGGTATCCACCTGAAGCAACTCAAAATATCTTCTCTGAATATCCAACACTTGAGAATAATCCCACATAAAGAATAATCCCACCTAAATAATTCCATCATCCTAGCAACTGTGCCCCCAAAGTACAATTCCTCAAAAGGAGACTAAGAGTTATTAGACTCCTTGTCATCACTCCTTGTCATCAGAACCATAAGCCAAAGGCAAAGGCATCTGTGAAGAATAGGACAAATACCCCTTACCAGACAGGGAATCCTCATCCAAGGAATCTGGTTCCCTAAACTATTTAGAAGGTGTAGAGTTCTAAGGAGGAGTGGGTACTGAAACCCCTTGAGAAGGCTTTAGGGCCATTAAGGTAGAGAACAAGCCCTGAGCAAAGCTGCATTTCCTTTAAGGATTCATAGGACAGTCTGAAACATGCTTCAGTTTTTCTCTTTTCGTAGAGAAGACATCAGTCCTAACAAATACTGGAGTTTCCAGCCATTGGCCATATTTGAGAATATAATCTGGAACTCCCTCCCTGACCGATATCTGCAGAATCCCTCTAGGACCTTTCAAGATAATCAACTGCAGTTCCCCTTTGATGTCTTGAGAAGACACCTGCAAAGCCTCAGAGGATGTGTGAAAAGACAATTCCATGAAGGCCTCCAGTGGGGTCATGGCAGAGAACCCCAGCGTAAACACTGAATGACCTACAGAGCTACTACCTGCTTCTAGAGGAATGTCCATTGGAGGCTGGGTAGCTAAAGAATCTGGCAGAGACTTCTTGGGCTTCTTCTTACCTAGTGGCAGTATCTCAGTGTTAAAAGATTCTGCCAAGATATCCTGGGCTAGCTGTCTAAGCCATTAATTTTCAAGATACATGGCCAAGGAAGACAAATGGCTTCTGAGATTTTAAGTATTTTGCTCCAGATTATTTGTTAAGTCTTCTGCATTGCCACCTACGTTTGAGCATTTTCTGGCTTGTTAAACTTGATTTCTGTGTTGGTAACTGTATTTAGAACACAACCTAGAGCTGATTACTGAATTTCCTGTGTGCACTTATTTTTAAAATCGTTTTTTTTTCTTAAAACTTGCATTTTATCTGTCTCTGACCTAGCACTCAAGTGTGGGGTCATTTACTGCACTGTTCTAACTTGTTGATACTTGTGAACCTCTGCTTTCCTTAAAAAAAAAAAAAAAAAAAAAAAATCTTGCTTTTTCCCACTTTTCTGAGATTTAAAAAAGTTCAGTTACAGATTTGCTGTTCTGAACTGTTTGTAAGTTTCTTGGAGGCCATTGTTTGCTTGGGCTAAAGGGAAGTCTCTGTGTTCATCAGTGGCAGTGATAAATATTGAGCAGTCTGCCTGCCCCTGTGGGAGTGGTTACTGCCTTGAAACTGTAGTTTTATTGGCCATTTTGGGTCAATTCCAAACTCCTTGATCTCCCTCTCTTAAAACCTGATTGCCTCGTGGTTTTGGCATCTTTTCGGACTTGTTGGCTGTTGGTGAAGCACCCACCAAGAGGAGAAAACGCTGAGAGAAGAAAGGAGCCACTTTTGAGATTTTAAGTATTTTGCTCCAGATTATTTGTTAAGTTTTCTGCATTGCCACCTACTTTTGAGCATTTTCTGGCTTGTTAAACTTGATTTCTGTGTTGGTAACTGTATTTAGAACACAACCTAGAGCTGATTACTGAATTTCCTGTGTGCACTTATTTTTAAAATCGTTTTTTTTCTTAAAACTTGCATTTTATCTGTCTCTGGCTTAGCACTCAAGTGTGGAGTCATTTACTGCACTGTTCTATCTTGTTGATACTTGTGAACCTCTGCTTTCCTTAAAAAAACAAAAAAAAAATCTTGCTTTTTTCTCACTTTTCTGAGATTTAAAAAAGTTCAGTTACAGATTTGCTGTTCTGAACTGTTTGTAAGTTTCTTGGAGGCCACTGTTTGCTTGGGCTAAAGGGAAATCTCTGTGTTCATCAGTGGCAGTAATAAACATTGAGCAGCCTGCCTGCTCCTGTGGGAGTGGTTACTGCCTTGAAACTGTAGTTTTATTGGCCATTTTGGGTCAATTCCAAACTCCTTGATCTCCCTCTCTTAAAACCCTCTTTTGTGCGGTTTTGCATGTTTTTGCGCATAGCGCAACATCGAGCAGCGCTGCCTAATTGGGTTTAAACTATTCCTGGCTCCACAAAGTCTGCTCTTCACTTTTTCTCTTAGAACTGCTCTATCTCTCAAATTAAACACCATATTCTCATTCTAAGGCCCCTCACTTGTCCAAATAAGTAATCTTACAAGTTAGCACTAACAAACCATAAGCACTACTTACTCTTATACTCCCTGCGATTACCTTGTCCCCTATTGGTCCATTTCAGTTCAGTTCCCTATATTACTCTAGCATGTCCAAAGGTCAGTCAATGGTTTCCTCTCCAGTCCAGCTGGTGAATCTGGGAATTTTGAGGCAATGTTACAACTGTCTCATGTACATGGACAACCCTCTCCTCCTCCAAACAGATTCAAATATACGTGAGAGATGCAACCATATAGCCAAACTGGAGGCTGAGCTCTCTCATCTCAAAACTGGTGTAACCAGTCAGGAGGAGAAGGTAACCTCACACAACACAATTCCAGTATCACATAGTCCCACCACAACAGCGAACCAAACACATAAAAACACAAAAACATACTCGGAGACTCTAAATAAAAATCTACCTAAGCAACAGAGACCTCCAAAGCAGACATCCAAGCAAACGGTACCCCAAAACAAAACACGTACAACACAAAACACACAAAGTCAGTGTGCCAAGCAGTCACAGCCCTTAAGGCTGAATAACACACCTGATACTCTTGTAATAGGTGACTCTATTGTCAGACACACTGATGTCCCGCTCACCAGGCTGAATAAAGAAAAGGTCACAGTGAGCTGCCTGTCGGGTGCTAGGATCCATCACATAACACAAGCACTCAGGTCACTCCAAAGCAAATACAAATATGACTCAGTCATTGTACATGCTGGCATGAATGACCTGAGACGTACCTCCCTCGACTACATGAAAAGAGACATTGAGGAGCTCTCTGATCATGTAGCCCAGGCCAGTATGACCCTGACCTTGAGCAGCATCTTACCCTCACCTAGAATGATGCCACAGTATAAAGACAAAATGATCGATTTTAACAATTGGCTAAAATTTTGGTGTCATTCAAAGGGGATCCAGTGTCTGTCAGCCTGGGATGACATGCTTGACAAGCCACGTTGTTTCGCTAGGGATGGCTTGCACCTGTCACCCCTGGGCTTTCGGATATTGGCAAAGGCTCTTGCCACCCCCATAGTGCCTTTTTAGGCAAGGCTCAAAAGTCAAACCCACCTCCATAGACAGCACAAGGAACAAGAAACTAAGGGTAATGCTGCTAAATGACAGAAGTCTTAACCTCAAGATGCATGCACTCGAAGCTCTCCTCAGTATGGAGAACATCGATATCTGTGCAGTGACAGAAACCTGGTTCAAGGCTCCAGAGAGCACCCCAGCACTACCAGGTTATACCTCATATCATGCTTTTCGGCCCCAAAACCTGGACCAAACCACAAAAGGAGGGGGAGTTTCCATATTTATCAAGGATATCCACACCTCCAGGTTAGTGGCATTGCACAAAGTATCGGAGACCATCCATGTGCAACTGACAGTGGGCAAGACTGCTTTTCAGTTTATAGCATCCTACAGACCACCCTCTCAAAGTCAGGAATCCCACTCGGCTTTCCTGAAAACATTGGAGAAAATGAAGATCTCCCTGAACACCATTATATTGGGTGACTTCAACTACCCAAACATAGACTGGGAGCATTACTCAAGCCCCAGCACCTTAGCCCAAAGGTTCCTGGAATTTATAAACTCAAATGCTATGGAACAACTAGTCACCACTCCCACAAGCGGGGATAACATACTAGACCTGATCATTATCAACATGGGGACTCTATGCTCCATACCAAAAGTATATCCCTCATTGGTAAGATCAGACCATAAGTTAATTTCACTGGATATCCACATCCCGACCCCAGCCCCAGCCCAGAAAACAACAGTGAAAAACTTCTCAAAAGTGAGCTTCACACTTCTCAAAACCGAAGTGGAATCCTTCAAGGCCCCAGGGCCAGTGGCAACTATGCCCAAACTGCAGAATCTTATATAAACGCATTCCACGGACATCTCCAGGAATGCATGGATCATGCTATCTCAAACAAAATCAAGACCCAATCATCCAAAGGCAGGCGTCCAGTCTGGTGGACCCCAGCCATAAATAAACTGTACAACAGAAGGAGGAAGATACTACATGATAGAGCAAAATACCTAAAAGGGAAGGCATCTCTGATCAGTACTAGCAAAAAATTACCATCCCTCATAAAATCCTCCAAGGCCAGCTTCGCAAAAAAAATTGCACAGGACATAAGGCTTTTTTCAGTTATGTTAGGAACCTGGGATGCAACTCCCACACTTGTTCTGAGTTGATTCTAAATGACAAAAAATACACTGAACCCACAGACATCGCCAATATCCTGGCAGACAGGTTCAGTACAAACTTCTCCACCCCCTTCCCCCCAAAAGAGCAAGTATCTATCCCGGCAGAGTGCAGCCTCCCAAACATCTCTGATGCTCAGGTGAAGGCCGCCTTCTCCAAAGCAAAAAACACTGCTTGCATGGGACCAGAAGGCGTCCCGGGTTGCATCCTACATGAACTCCAAGAAGAACTAATCCCTCAAGTAAAACTGCTGTACAATCTCAGCCTCACTACAGGATATGTGCCCAAAGAATGGCGTACAGCAACAGTGGTCCCACTCCACAAAGGTGGCGCCTCTACAGACCCTGGAAACTATCGCCCCATAAGCCTGACTAGCCTAGACTGCAAGGCTATGGAGATGATCATCATGGAACTCATAAACAAAGACATTGGGGGCCTACAGACACTAGATCCTATCCAATTTGGCTTTGTCAAGGGCAGATCTTGCCTTTTGAACCTGGTCGACTTCTTCGAAACAGTCACCAAGGCCATAGATGAAGGGAAGGTAGTCCGCACAGCCTATCTGGACCTTGCAAAGGCATTTGACACAATACCCCACTTGGGCATCATAGATAAGCTATCCAGCCTAAATATAAACTCCTATGTCACAAGATGGGTCACAAACTGGCTCAAAGACAGAACCCACAGAGTCAGAGTTGCTGGAGCTATGTCAGACTCGAAACCGGTCACAAGTGCTGTCCCACAAGGTTCTGTCCTGGGACCTCTCTTGTTTGGTATTTACTTTTCTGAGGTACAGGTCAATGTGGGAGGACTATGGCTCACCAAGTTCGCAGATGACTGCAAACTGGGTGCCATAATCGACTCTCCAGCTGACACAAACATCCTTCAAAAAGGTCTCACAGAGATGGACAACTGGTGCCAGAGTCATGGTCTAAAGCTAAATGCCAAAAAGTGCATAGTCATACCCTTTGGCAA
This sequence comes from Protopterus annectens, assembly GCF_019279795.1. Classification (NCBI taxonomy): domain Eukaryota; kingdom Metazoa; phylum Chordata; order Ceratodontiformes; family Protopteridae; genus Protopterus; species Protopterus annectens. The sequence continues at coordinate 858,949,315 of NC_056745.1, forward strand.
AAACAATGTGCCCACAAATTACCACATAGGTGGTAACCCATTAAGTACAGAGAAAGTAATTAGGGATCTGGGGACCCAAGTTGATAGCAATCTCTCCTTTGACAACCACATTGCCAAAGTGGTTAGAAAGACCTTCTACATAGCCCACCTCATCATGAAAGGATTCACATCTAGATCAAGAGAGGTAATCGTGCCCCTTTATTCATCCCTCATCAGGCCCATCATAGAATACAATGCCCCCTTTGAGATGTACCTTACCCGACACCTGCAGCAATTAGAAAGACCCCAAAACTACCTCACCAGGAGGATCAAGGGACTCAAACAGATGCCATATGCTGCTCGGTTAAAAAAAACTCCAGCTCTACTCCGTTGCATACCGCCTACTTTGAGGCGATCTATGCCTGACATATAAAGCTATGTCCAACCCAGAATTAATGGACATGCTCCACCTCAGTAAATCTAAATCCCTTAGAGCCACGCATTCGAGGGACTTGAACCTCAGCACAGAAATAAATAGAACATGCTGGAGGGACAGATTCATAACCCAGAGGCTCCCTTCGCTCTGGAATAGAGTTCCAATTCATGTTAGGCAGAGCACCTCACTGACTCTCTTCAAGAAGAATCTTGATGGGTGGATGGGGGATCGTAGGTTTGTCCCAGGGATTACTTCCGTGTCACTATTAGACAGAGGCACAGTAAACTAAACTTTAAAAAGGGCACAGTATACTCAAATCAAGGGGTGGCGTAAGCCAAACACAATTGGGCTAGGCTTATAAATGCCCCAGGGCAGATAGCCTAGTATGAACCTATGAACCTATGAACCTATGAGTGTCATAGGATCAGATGTCTTACAGATACTACAGTAGTTATGTTCATGGGAAAGGTCCAAACAAAAAAGACACTGTTTGTGGTGATCCTTATGGGGAATCTGCCTCCCACACTGACATTTTCCCCTCTTGGATGACATGAACTCTAGGTAGTGATAAAAAATACAAGACCAAGAAAGTTAATTTAAACATTAAAAACAAAAATATTCCCAATGGGGCACTTATTTGACATTGCTAAATATTCAGTACAGCAACAAAATGTTCAAACCAACTGGCAACAACAGAGTTTGAATTGCTGGCAAAAGTTCTGGGTAGCTGCGTCCATACGTCCAGTCTATGCCCTACTTTCTGTGTGGGCAGCATAAATGTGACGTATGGTACAAACAAGATCTCTTTTAATCTTATCTATACTGGGCAAGCAATGGGCTGCCAGGGGCGGGACATCCCTTCTTTAAGGACTACTGTAACAGTGATATACAAGGACATCTTACAAATACCAGCTTCCTCAATGGGTTTCTTAGGTTCTTTACTCATAGGATTTGTAGTAAAATAAAACTTCCAACAGTTTTCCTGGATTCTCTACACACAAGGATTTTATTAAATAAAGACAACTATCACTCCTTTTCCAATGAATCTCTTCAGGTGTGGCTGGCCCAAGTGAAAACTGGATGGAAGTTACAGGTCTCCCACAACAGGCTAATTACACTTAAAATTTCCCGATGATCTCTACTGTTTGTTTAGTGTGCATCTGTAAGCTGGCTAGCTTAGAGAGTTACTACAGTGATCATGGTAAATTGATAGATCATTTTGAAAGTGTTTCCCCTGTGGAGTAATTACTGTTCCTCTTTGACAAAACATCAGTCATGCAACAGGTTGAAGCCTACCATAAGGCCACAACCAAACAGGAAAAATTGCAGTCATTGGAACAATGACTAGAGCAGTCCTGTATCAAATGACATGCTTTTTAAACTATCCATAACAGTCTGAGTCAGGTTTTAAGTTTGGTGGACATAGAAACGAAGCTGCAAGTATGGGAAAACTGCTCAAAACCTGTCAACATGTGTTAGGAGAATGCCTGGCTATGTTAAAGATTAAGAGTTATGGCCTGTACTTGGAACAACTGATCAAATGATTAATACACCTGCTCCAGTACTTAAAACCCTGTTACTGTAGGATGCATTTAGTGGGGAACCTGAAGATGGCTACAGGATCATCTCCAATGCACATATTACTGGCAATGCAGCCAGCCAGGAAAAGAGTCTAGCTGACAGACTGCAGTAGGGAATAGAGAAAAGCAACCTGAGAGAAACATGTTTATTTTTATTGCCTTGATGGAGCGGATGTTTCAAAAAAAATTCTGTTGTCTTAGTTTACTTGGCTATATTAATACTGGACATTGATGGGAATATGATATTTCTACACAAAGTAAAAGTGCAGACAGCTTCATTTTTCAGGCCAGGATGTAAGGAAAGATAGATTACTGAGACACACTACAAGGTAATATTTCTGAATGAGAAAAAAGAATGGCAGATCCTGAGACACAAAAATCACCATCAGCAGATTAAAGCCCACAAAACAGCAAACAAATAGATAATGGTAGGAAGTTCCTATTCTGTAAAACAGAAGGCAGTAATATGTGTAAGGACTTAGAATGAAAAAGAGTTTAGTGCTAACAGAATATATGAGACAAATGAAGGTCCTGCAGATTGGTCAGAAAAGCTGAAGTGTGTAGTAAGGAATAGAAAAGTGGCGTGCTATAAAACCACCAGCACTGGAAATATATTAAAGTTGGACAGACAATAAATCCAGGACTTCACTTGATGAAAAATCCAGTATGGCTAGGAACAAATCATGGTCCAAGATTTTTTCAGGGTCATCAGATAAACCTAGTCATACAGTGATTTCAGAAAACTAGACAGGAGCATAAAGGAAGGCTGACATGGTTGGACTGGCATTTTGGGAGTCAGTTCTGTCATAGATGCTATTTGATACTGACTGGTGTTTGGACTCTAAAAAGGCTCAGTCTTTCTTTTGTAGTAAGTACTAACCCTGTTACTGTACAGTTCTTGCCTTAGGTCTTGAATCTCCCACAGTGGTCTTTCCTGTTGGAGTACAGAAAAGGTGTTGGGGAGAGAGTTATTGATCGATTATGAATCTGGAACTATCAATTTAAACAACAGTAATGCTTTTTGCATTTCCAATTGACAGATGATTTTTTTTTGTTTTACTGGAGACTCTTCAATCTTGAATGCAAGCTAAACATGTTACCCTACTACCACACCTGCATTTTTGTATTACAAAGTACAGTTATGTAAGTAAACTTAAAGTAACAGTTGATGTTTGAATGATCCCAAGCTGTCAATCAGCTCAGGTGCCACGGCCTTTAGAACTTTCATGCCAAAAAAGAGAGAGGGAGGCTAAAGCCCTGACAAGGACAATGCTATGAAAACAAAAATAATGGTCCTTACCATAGAAATAAAAAGCATACAAGAATAAGGAAGATAGAGGGAGGGAACTGCTCCTGCAGCAGTATCATAAGAGCATCTACTGTTAGGTTAACATAGGAGGTTACAAAACAGCTCTAGAGTCCTTACAAACCTAGCCATATTTATTCTGAGTTGCCCTAATTGTTGGTGGTTAGGCGAGTGAAATTCTCAGAGATAAAGGTCCATGGTAGTTAATATTACTGTCCAGGAAGGACATGGACACCACCCCGGGAATGAATCTGCAATCACCCATCCATTGATCTAGGTTGCATTTGAAGAGGGCCAGGGATGGGCTCTGTTTCATGTGAATTGGAAGCTTGTTTCATAGAAGTGGCAGTCTCTTGGAGATATATCTATCCCTCCAGCATGTCTTGCTCATCTCAGAGGCTAAGTTAAGATCCCTGTAGTGAGTGACCCTCCTGCAGTGTGATTTATGAATGTGTAGCACTTCCATCAGGGTCGGGTTAGAGACTGCCTTCTAAGCCAGGCACAGGTCACCCCTTAGCAACATGTAGGAGACAGAATACAGTGACAGGGCTTTCAGAATTTCCACATAAGACATATTTTATGTACCTTGTAATTTCTTGGCGAGAAACCTCTGTGGTCACTCCAACTGCTGCAGGTGTCTGGTGAGATATATGTGAAAGGGACCATTGTATACTCAATTCTTGGGAGGCAGAATATACTGGAATTATAACATCCTTAGATGTAGATGTGATGTCTTTACTTACAAGATGTGCCACATAGAAGGATAGCCTTACTAGTGAGAAGTGAATATGTGGTGGTCAAAGTTCAGATTGCTATCAACCTGAGTACTCATATTATGCAACACTGGGTCTGATTTTAGTGGGGTTGCTGTTTACTGTTTATAATGTAATTAGCAAGGATGTCAGCTTTCCCAAAGGGAATAATAATGCATTTTTTAAATTAGTTTTAATGTGTGGCTTTGGCAGCAATCATTTGGCTGTGTTAACCCTGTCTGCAATATATTAAGATAATTGGAAGACTCAATGATTACTCTGAATTTGCAATTGTCAGCGAACTTGGTCAGCCACAGGCCATCCAAGTTTGCCTAGACTTCTGAGAAATAAATTCTGAACAGTAAGGGGCCCAGCACAGAACCCTGTGGTATGCCACTGGTGACGAGTCTTTGATAGAGGTGAAGTCACCCACTTTGACAGTATGTGCCCTGTTGGTGAGCCAGTTGGCTATGCATCTGGTAATGTAGGGGTTAATTCCCAATTGGGAGAGTTTCTCTATAATATCTGAGTGAAGAATTGAGTCAAATGCCTTGGCTAGGTCAAGACAGGTGGTACACACTGTCTTTCCCACTTCCAGGGCCTTGGTGACTTTCACAAAATCAAACATGTTTATCAGGCATGATCTACCTTTAATGGATTTGAACTGGGTTAGGTCCAGAGTTTGGAGATTACCTATGTCCTTGTTAATAAGGACTCTCCCTTTTTTAATTTCTCCAAATCTTTTGGGTTTCTAATACCATGACGGGAATGGACTCCGTTCATAGGCTCATAGGTTCATAGGTTGGTACTAGGCTATCAGCCCTAGGGCCTATACAAGCCTAGCCATAACAATTCCCTGGCTATTTCTTCCCACACTATTCACTTCCCTGGACCCCTGTCTAGCAGGGCGACTGAAGTGATCCCCGGGGTGAATTTCCTTTCTCCCATCCAATCGTCAATGTTCCTTTTGAAGAGGACCAAAGAGGCACTCTGCTTGACATGTATGGGCAATCTATTCCAGAGTCTGGGGAGTCTCTGGGTCAGGAACCTATCCCTCCAGCATGTTTTGTTTATTGTGATGACAAGGTTTAGATCCCTGGAGCGTGTGGCTCTGAGGGATTGGGATTTCTTTAAGTGTAGCATGTCCAACAGCTCTGGGTTTGACATGGCCTTGTATGTTAAGCAAAGATCGCCTCTGAGTAGACGATATGCGACAGAGTATAGCTGGAGTTTTTTAAGGTGGTCAGAGTAGGGCATCTGCTTTAGGCCTGTGATTCTTTTAGTGAGGTATTTCTGTGGCCTTTCCAGTTGTTGCAGATGTCTTGAGAGGTACATACCAAACAGGGCATTGTATTCTATAATGGGTCTAATGAGGGATGAGTACAGTGGGACAATGACCTCCTTTTTTCTGGATGAAAAGCCCTTAGTGATGAGGTGTGCCACATAGAAGGATTTCCTGACTGTTGTGGCGATGTGGTTATCGAAGGTGAGACCACTGTCCACCTGTGTCCCTAAGTCTCTTATCAAACTTTTGGTGTTTAGTGTACTGCCACCTATATGATAATTCATGGATACATGTTTTTTCCCAAAGGGGATAACTATACATTTGTTGGCATTGAGCTTGAGCCCATGGCTCTGGCACCAAGCATCTGTTTCTGTAAGGCCCTTTTGTAGAGTATCCACATCATTTGGGCATTCAATAATGTCTCCCAGTTTGCAGTCATCTGCAAACTTTGTTATCCAGAGTCCCTTAGTGTTGGCCTGTACTTCAGAGAAGTAGATGCCAAACAAGAGCGGTCCCAGGACTGAACCCTGAGGTACTCCACTTGTCACTTGTCTGGAGCTGGATTTGGAGTCGGCTACTTTTACAGTGTGGGTTCTATCAGTAAGCCAGTTAGCAACCCATTGGGTGACGCAGGGATTAATGCCCAGCTTAGTAAGTTTATCTATGATTCCAGAGTGGGGGATGGTGTCAAAGGCCTTGGCAAGGTCTAGATAGGCTGTGTGGACCACCTTACCCTTGTCCATGGCTCTGGAGACTGATTCAAAGAAGTCAATCAAGTTTAGGAGACAAGATCGGCCCTTCACAAACCCAAACTGGGTGGGGTCCAGTGTTTGAAGGTTGCCAATGTCTTTGTTTATAAGTTCCATGATAATACGCTCCATGGCCTTGCAGATAAGGCTTGTCAGACTGATGGGACGGTAGTTTCCGGGATACAGGGTGGATCCCCCCTTGTGGAGTGGGATAACTGTAGCTGTGCGCCACTCAGTGGGCACAAAACCTGAGGTGAGGCTTTGATTAAACATGACACTTAGGTGAGGTGCCAGTTCATATTGTAGTTCATGTAGTACACAGCCCGGGATGTCATCTGGTCCCATGGATGCTGTATTCTTAGCTTTGGAGGTGTTTTTACCTGTGTGGCGTTATTACGAATTTGGCAATCTTCGGTATTGAGATGGGCCATTTAGGGGTGAGAGGGGGTGAAGTTGGCACTGAATCGATCTGCCAGGATATTGGCAATATCCTTGGGATCAGTATATTTAATGCCATTCTGTTTTAGCTCAGAGCAGATCTGAGCATTGCCATTTAGATTCTTGACATAGTTATAGAATGCCTTGTTGTTGTCTTTGGAATCTTTGGCAATTTTATTTTCGTAACTAGCTTTGGAGGATTTTATGAGGCATCTCAGTTTCTTACTGAGGCTAGTAAGGAAGTTTTTTGCATCCTGGGATTTTCCTCTTTTCTGCAACAGTTTCTTCCTTTTGTTGTAAAGTTTGTTTATGGCAGGGGACCACCAGATTGGCTTCTTTTTTTTGGATGAGAGCATCTTGGTTCTATTTGGGATGTCACGATTTATGCATGAGTGGATGTGCTCATACAGTGCCTTAGTGTAGGATTCAGCAGTTGAACTTTCAGCTCCTGTCTGCATGGGTGTCATGAAGTTTGTCACTTCTGACTTGAGTAGCATGAAGTCGGCTTTGGAGAAGTTTTTTATGGAGGTTTCTTTACTAGGGGAGTGGGGGTGGGATGTGGATGTTAAGGGTGATTAGCTTATGGTCAGACGTGACTAACGAGGGGGTGACCATAGGTGTGGAGCATCGATTTCCCATATTGGTAATGACCAGGTCTAGGATATTGGAGCCCCTGGTGGGACTATGGATTAGTTGATCCAGGGCGTTGGAATTTATGAATTTCAAGAACCGTTGGGCAAAGGTGTTGGTACATGAGTAGCTTTCCCAGTTAATGGCAGGGTAGTTAAAATCACCCAGTATTAGGGTGTTTGGTTCCATCTTAATATTTTCCAGTATGTTTAGAAAGGTGTAGTGAGAATCTTGGGGTATGGTGGGGGATCTGTACCAAGCTACAATTTGGATTGCAGTCTTACCTAGTGTTAGTTGCACCTGGAGAATTTCAGATGCATTGTGTTGGGCAACTAGCCTGGTGGTGTGAATATCCTTGGTGAATATTGACACTCCTCCACCTTTACTGTTTCGGTCCTACTTTGGTGGCCGAAAAGTGTGGTAAGAGTTGTAGCCTGGTATTGCAGGGGTGCTCTCTGGAGCCTTGAACCAGGTCTCAGTTACTGCACAGATATTGATGTTCTCCATTTTTAGGAGTGCCTCGAGAGAGTGCATTTTGAGGTTTAGACTTCTAGCATTGAGTGGCATTACCTTCAGATTTTGCTAAATTCCTAAATCAAAGTACGATTAAAGTTCATGAAATTAGTATTGTTTCACTCTTTGATGTCAGCCAAAAGTGCTCTTCGCAGCACCCGCAACGTGCCCAGTAATGACTCCTTTTGCAATTTGTTACAGAGTTACATGAATTGTTAGCATATCTAAATATGATTGCAGACTCTTTTTTTATAAGACCTGTTGCTCGTACTACTATCGGAACTATGTGGGTATCCTTCTTCCATATTGCTCTCATTTCTGCTTGCAGATCCTGATATTGTATGACTTTGTGTCTCTCTGTACGCAGGACACTGTAGTTACTGGGTGTGACAATTTCAATGATCAATGCTACTCTTGTTGTCTTTTCCTGGACCACTATATCTGGTATTCCAGCATCTATCTTTTGAACTGTTGGTTCATAGGTTCACAGGTAGGTACTAGGCTATCGGCCCAAGGGCCTAAGTAAGCATAGCCAACAAGGTTCCCTGGCTTACACCACCCAAGAAAGTTATTTTCCTGGGCCCCCATCGAGCAGAGCCACAGAAGTGATCCCTGGGGTGTATTTCCTATTTCCCATCCACTCATCAAGACTTTTCTTGAAGAGTGCTAATGAGGAACTTTGCTTGACATAGATGGGTAGCTTGTTTAGGGTGTATAGGAAGTCTCTGGGACAGGAATCTATCCCTCCAGCATGTTCTGTTTATTGTGGTGACAAGGTTTAGGTCCCTAGAGCGTGTAGCTCAGAGGGATTGGGATTTCTTTAGGTGTAGCATGTCCAACAGCTCTGGGTTTAACATAGCTTTATATGTTAGGCAGACATCTCCTCAGAGTAGGCAATATGCTATGGAGTAAAGCTGGAGTTTTTTGAGACGGTCAGTGTAGGGCATCTGTTTGAGACCAGTAATCCTCTTTGTGAGGTACTTCTGTGGCCTTTCCAGCTGCTGCAGATGTCTTGTGAGCTACATTCCAAAAGGGGTGTTGTACTCTATAATGGGTCCAATGAGTGCCGAGTAGAGAGGAACAATGACCTCTTTTTTCCTGGATGAGAACCCTTTTGTGATGAGGTGTGCTACATAGAAGGATTATCAAAGGAGAGACTACTGTCCATCTGGGTCCCAAGGTCTCTTATCACACATTCAGCATTAAGTAGACTGCCGTTTATGTGGTAGTTCATGGGTACAGAGTTTTTACCAAAGGGGATGACTGCACTTTTTGGCACTGAGCTTGAGGCCATGCCTCTGACACCAGGCTTCTGTCTCAGTGAGGCCCTTCTGTAGGATGTCCACATCATTTGGGGACTCGACTATGGCTCCTAGTTTGCAGTCATCTGTGAACTTCATTAGCCAGAGGCCTTCTGTGTTAGCCTGTACTTCAGAGAAGTAGATACCAAACAGGAGAGGTCCCAGTTCTGAATGCTGTGGTACTCCACTTGTCACTGGTTTGAAGTCAGATTTGGAGTCTGCAACTTTTACAATGTGGGTTCTGTCAGTGAGCCAGTTGGCAACCCATCTTGTGACGTAGGGATTTATACCTAGTTTAGTGAGTTTAGCTATAATTCCAGAATGGGGGATGGTGTTGAAAGCCTTGGCGAGGTCAAGATAGGCTGTGTGAACCACCTTACCCTCATCTATGGCTTTGGTGACTGCCTCAAAGAAGTTGATCAGGTTCAGAAGGAATGATCTGCCTTTCACAAACCTGAACTGGGTGGGGTCCAGAGTTTGGAGGTTACCAATGTCTTTGTTTATGAGTTCCATGATGATACATTCCAAGGCCTTGCAGACCAGGCTCGTCAGGCTAATAGGGCGATAGTTCCCAAAATCATTGGTGGCTCCCCCTTTGTAGAGTGGGATAACTGTTGCTGTGTGCCATTCAGTGGGCACAAAGCCTGACATGAGACTATGATTGAACATGGTGATTAGGTGGGGAACCAGTTCGTTCTGAAGTTCATGTAAAATGCAGCCTGGGATGTTGTCCGGTCCCATGGATGCTGTGTTTTTGGTTTTAGAGAGTGCAGCTTTTACCTGCATAGATGTGATTACAGGGACTCTGCATTCTTCCTGTACAGATATGGGCCCTTTAGGGGGTGAGAGGGGGGTAACATTAGCACTGAACCTATCTGCCAGGATGTTGGCAATATCAGTTGGTTCTGTAATTTTCTTGCTGTTGTGCTGTAAATCAGAGCACAAAGGAGAACCCCAATGGATGATCCCACATGATGTAGACTGCATCATTTTCTATGATTCTTTGTGACTCATGTTTCCAGTGTTTTTCAGCCACTCCAAAACCATAATGCTTGCGCAATCCCTAGTGCAACAGTCTCACCACATTATTATGCCTTTCAGTATACAATTCTTCTGCCATTAGTATGTCACAACCAGCAACAAGGTGTGCAATTGTTTCCAGTTCGGTTTTACAAAACCTACATTTGTCTGTTTCTCCCACATGTTCAATAAGGCCCATAATGATTCTTTCCATGGTCTTGCAGATGAGGCTAGCCAAGCTTATGGGCTCATAACTCCCAGGGCCAGTTGATGGTTCCCCTTTGTGCAGAGGGATTACAGTTTTTGTTCTCCAGTCGAACAGAAAATAGCCAGTTCTTAGGCTGTGGTTAAACAGCGATCCTAGTGGGTCTACTAGGTCATGTTTTAAGTTGTTTAAAAGGCAACCTGGGATGTTGTCTGAGCCCATTGATACTGTGTTTTTGCCCTTGGAGAGCACCAAGATGACCTGCTCTCTTGAGATAATAGGCTGAGGAATGGTGGCAGGTATACTTTGGGAGATGACTTCAGGGGACTGGGGATGAAGTTTTCTCCACATCTGTCAGCTAGCGGGTTGGCTATTACTTCTGGTTTAGTATAAGTGATGCCATACACCACCAACTCAGTGCACAGCTGGGTATTCCTTTTTAGATTTCAGATGTAGTTGAAGAATGCCTTGTGATCATCCTTAGCTAGGGAGGCTATTTTAGCTTCGTAATTAGGTTTGGTGGACTTGACAAGATTTCTAATTTGTTTGTTTAAGCTACAAAAGGATTTACTTACATACCTGTACTATGCTCCTCATATGGATGACTGCTTCAGTAGCCTAAGCTATATGAGTAGCTTACCACAGCTCAAACTGACTGACTTGACCCTGCTTGTTTTTTTTTTTTTTTTTTTTAAGGTAATAGCATGACACAACCACTTGGAAATATTCTGCTTTGACACAGGTTGTCCTTTTTTCTGACCTTCACAAAAAATAAACTGATTAGAGGTCCTGAAAGATTTTTTTTTGCCAAGATAGTACCAAGCTGTCTGTGGATATCCAAGGTATGAAGTATCTTTTCTATCTCATTTTAGGTTCTGGAAAGAAAATGGGGAGATGGAAAATTTGGCTCAGGATAAACTTGAATACCACTTTAGGCATAAAGGGTTTAGTTATTAAGGAAACCTTATCCTTGTGGAAAAGGAGATAATGTTGATCCACCATAAGAGCTTGCAACTCAGGCACTCTTGCAGAGGTCAGAGCAATTAGTAAAACGGCTTTCTGTATTAAGAAGCTCAGGTCAGCCTGATGAGCTGGTTCAAATGGAGCAAGATTTAGTTTTTCTTACACAAAATCTAGATCCCAAGGAAGTGCCAACTGTTTTCTAGGAGGCTTGGTATGTAGCATCCCTTTTAAAATGTTTTTACAAGAGTGCAAAGAAAGGGGGGGGGGTTCATATGCAGACATGTTGAAATTGTCAGCAAAAGAACCTTGATGGAGTAGTAAGACAGTTCAGAGGACAGCAACTCAAAGAAACAATGTAGAAGCAGAGAAACACAACCCCTGAATGTGTGCTGCCTCTTTTCTTGGTGCCGACTACAAAACCTTTTCTGTTCAGTAATATATGATTTTCTAGTAGCAGGTTTTCTTGCCTCCATTATCTGCTGAACATTCTCAGAAAAAAGGTGCCTAAAAATTATTATGATTCTGTCATCTAAACAGTAAGTTGCAGTTGATTGGGATCAGGATATATCAAACACCTCCCTGTCTTTTTCAGTACATCTAGTCGGTGAGAAAGCTTGTGGTAATTTCCTGTGGCCATTTCCAAAAGAAGGGACAGCCGCTGTTACCTAGATCAGAAGGAAGTCACTACAAAGATCTTTGCAGAGTCCTTATGAATCTTCAGAATGACCCACGATATTAGTGGAAAGGGTAGAAAAGCATATGGGAACATTTCTGTACAAGGAAATGAAAAAGCATCCATCTTCCAGGTCTTTTCACATAAAGTCATGGAGCAGAATTTTGCTAACTGATCATTGTGCTTGGAGACAGAAAGATGTACTGAGGTATTCTCCATAACTGGATCAATTTTGGAAACCCCCCTGATTCAATTTCCATTTGTGAGGGTATGTCCTTGCCCTGCACAGCTTGTCTGTGACACAGTTTTGCTTTTATGGTAGGCAAGATACCTGTAGAGTGAGAAAGTGCTGTAAAAGTATATTCCAGGCTACATTAGCTAGTCTGCACAGAGGACAAGATCTGGTTCTCCCTTGCTTGTTTATGTTCCACATTGCTGTGGTGTTGGCTGTTAACACCTGCAGAAGTCCTGGGGACCGTAGAAGACTGAGACAGTTGAGTGCATTTAATAAGTGCTAACATATCTTTTATGTGTTTTGGTCTCTCTTTTCTGTTCCAAAGTCCATGCACTTTTATCCCCAGAGACACTGCTTCCCAAGCAAGGTTTGAGGTGTCTGTTGCGACCAACTGTGCTAGAGCTGGGAGAAAGAATAGGAGACATGGATTCTGACAAATATGGTGCCTCCACCACAAAATGCCCCCTTCATAAACATGAAAACTGGAATCTGGAAAGTTAGGGGATGTTGATCTTTGGACCATATAGATTTCAAATATCACTGGATTTTTCTTGTGTGGAGACATGAAAGATGAATAATGACAATCATAAGACAAAATGAGACCCACAATCATGACAAATTCTCTGGCTAAAATTGTAATCTGGAAAAATTCAGGAATAAATTTAGATACAGATCTACATTTTCATGTGGAAGAAAGGCTCTTTGAATTGAGGTGTCCTGTGAATACACAGGAAAATAATCTTCTAGAAAGGAGTCAGACAAGACTTTTGTGTTTTCTTGGATCCCAAGTATGTGTATCAGATCCCTTATCCAGATGAGAGATTCTTGACCCTTTGGAAAATACTATGCAATGATACACAAGTCTAAATAAGGAAAAAATGTGAAAACCTTGCAGTCTGCAGCAGGCTATCGTATGAGATAGATGCTTTTTGAATACCTTTGGAGCAAGGGGTAAACTAAAAGGTACTGCAGATAACTGATAGTGTGACTCAGACACAGAAAAAAATTATGAAATGTCTGACATTTGGATTCATAGAAATGTGATGATATGCACCTTCCAAAGCTAAAGTCACAGAAATGACAACTTTTTACCACAAAAGTAAGAAAGTGACACTCCAGTTTAAAAGTAATTAAAAGTCATGTGGCAGTCATTTAAAAATGTATTCCTTTATAGAAAAAGAGCAATTTCTGTCATAAAAAGTAAAATGGAAGTTTTTTTTTTTTCTCCTTGAAAGAAATTTATTTCAGCAGCACTGGAACAGTATTAGCTGACCATCAATCCTCAAAAGCCTGCAAAAGGAACACTGTTCAGCAGCAGAAAGGGTCTGAAGGGTTTGGTTTGGGCATATGAAAGGTACCGTTAAAGCTTTGTAAGCTGGCCCGGTTGCTATATCTTTAGCAGGATATAACACACATAGCTAAAGCTAATGCATCAGTGATCCATATGAAGAGCATCTGATGTTCTTACACTGGGGATTATTCCTGGTGAGATGAGCAAAAAGATATTTATGTTTGAAATGGATGCTGTTGCAGCTGAAAGTGTACCCTCTAAGTACCTTTTTATTTCTCACTGCTGATGGCTTAAGCTTCTGTAACTTTCGCACTGACTGCATGAGACAGAGATGTAAGCTTAGTGCCAAATACAGTGATAATAACATTTCTCATTGCAGTCAGAACTTGGAACAAGTGCAAAAGATGCACACCAGGAAGGTAAGCCATCTTCTATATTAGTTGTGGTATAATTCTGCACAGACCTGGGGCGTGATGCTGATGTTTCATAGTCCATTGGAGGTAGTTACACAGGGGTGCATCACCATTTGGAGGTGATGTTTGATAGCATGGATCAGAAACATGGTACATCAGGTGTTGTTCAGAACTTTGATAAGATTTTCAGTCTCATTTTGGATGAGAAATTGAAAAAATCATGTAATAACAGAGAGTATCATCTTAAACAGCAAAGAATTTTAAGGCAGTCATTAGTATGGTTAGTCAAAGTTGTGTTAAATGGAAAGCATATGGTAGTAAACCTCCCTCTTATAAGGGCTTTTCATGGTAAAGTTACCTGTTGTAGGGCATTCATATTTCCTACTGTTTTTCTGGCCACCAGAGTTATCATTCTGGGTGTGGTATCAGAAGGCATCTAAAGATGAGTCTAACCCAGAAAATGCCTCTTAAAAGTGAAGGAAAAGGGTGGAATGTTGAGCAGCAAAATCAGAAAAGATATAAGGGGAGTCAACCAAGTGGATTGTGAAGTTGCAAAATGAAAGATTATTTCATGGAATATTGAGGGAGTACCCACCGGATGGGAAGGAAATTAATCTTACAGAGATTCGATGGGCATTGACGGTAAACTCCATGCTTACTGGGAATGAAACTCATAGTTCACTGGATCTAGTTTCACAGGAATGCACCATCAGTTGGAAGGGACATTGGAAAATACAGCTGGGAAAAATGAAATATCTTGAGCTATACACAATACAGATGCTCCAAACTCAGTCCTGAGTTCTTTTCTAGTGCTCTGAAGGTATGGGATCAAGTGGAGTTATAGACAGAGATTTCAGTCTCACTTTGGATGAGGAATTGGGTAAAAGAGTCTTAAGGTAGTGGTTAGCAAGGACCAGGTTGCAAGACAGTTTGAGGGTGAATCATGGAAATGAGGTAAGAATAACTCTCTCATGAAACTCATGAAACATTTCTAAACAAGGTAGTGGAATTGATGTCATGCTAAACCCAAAAAAATGTTATTATTCAAGGTAGAGACATAAGAGATTAGCTTCTCTGACCAAGCCTAATGGTGGGACAGCTGAAGATTGTACAGGAAGAAAGGGGTAAACGGTGGAAATTGGCCGATTATAAATTACATTGTGTTTCAAAAAAGAGAGAGTTAAGGGGGGGGGGTTAAAAATGCTACCACAGACTGCAATAAAGCAGCCAAAATGTATTTGGGAGTATATTGATGCCAAGGCTGTAAAGCGGTGATCCAATGGGAAATAATGGAAAGAAAGCATAAAGCAAGGCACATGAGACAAATCAGCACAAGCCTGAAAGTACAGTAGCCTAGTTAAAGCAGGGGAGATCACACAAAGGCAATCACTTTAAACTGGGAATATAGCAGGAAACAAGACTGAAAGCTGAAATAAGATTTCTGACAATGAGACAGTTAGAAGCCAGAATACTGTAGAAAGATCACTGGTGGCTCAAGGGACATTGAGATGTAAAATACAAATCATGTTATTTCAAAATTGGCAGGAGAGGCAATCAGTAACAGAAATAAGGGGATTGGCTTGAGATATAGTTGTGGTGGATGATATGATTGCAGAAGAATTTAGAAAACACCCCAACCAAGAATTGAACCAGAGAACCTCTTGCCTTATCCACTGTACAGGACATATACTGGCAACGATGAGATAGACTGTGATTATGATGTTATGTAAGACACAGAAGGAACATTTAGGGAAGTGTGTGCAAATGGAAAAACAATCCCCTGGATTCAGCAAACTTCCTTGCAAGAATAGCTTATTCTTGCATGGAAGGGACCATTCCCAAGCAGCATGGCAGCACGCCATGCATATGTATGAAGGTGCACTGCTGTGCTCTAAAACGGACACGGTTCTGTGTGCGAGTGCAGGGTTGTCACAATACACATATCCCCCTGCACTCAAGAATTGCTGTTCAGCAATTCAAAATGAACAAAAGTCTCCACAGACACTTTAGTGTCTGTGGAGAAAATAACAGACAGCTATACCTCTCAAATGTACAGATTTTCACAGAATGTTCTGATTTCTGCTTCATATTCTTGGTGTGTTCCTCCTATAATCTACACCTGTCTGGCAAACAGCTGGGAATTGAAGTAATTAAATAATGGCAAATATTTGAGTTTAAGACTCTACACCCGTCATAAAATTCATGCTAATCCAAAGCCTGTCATTCTATCAATGTTCTAAGTATCTAATAGCAATATTTAAAATATATTCCTTAATTTTTTTTTTCTGTGCACAATAAAGTTTAAGCGTAGCTGAGCAGGTGTGCCTGTCGCACAGCTATGCATAGCAGAATTTAAACAACAACAGAAGCTAAATAGAAGAATACACACTACAAATAGTGAAGCAGGAATAGTGTAGTGATTACAGTATTTGCCTAGTATACAATCAGCCATGGTTTGAGCCCCACAACAGTCAATATATTTTCATATGTGAAACACAACTAAAATGTATTTTTCATAAATAGGTAATGAATATTATTATGTATATGCTAACCAGGGTAGTGTAGCAGCCCTAAACATGAAGTGTCAATGAAATTTAAAGTTTAAGCAAGATTTAGCATAGCTAAATGGATTTGCACACTGGTAAGAAGGGCTAACCATCTACCCCTTTAAGCAATAGTTATCTTAGCTAAGCAGGTTTGCCCAGTGCTTAGCTTAGCTCAGCAGTTTCAAACTGTCCAATCATGGTAAAGGGCAGGAAATTAGCCCTATTTAAACCATGCAGGTGGGAATACAGCTCATAACCAGTTGTAGCTCCCCACTGTAAGCACCATGGCAGGTGTAGGTAAAGGTGTGCACTTTTGGGTGCAGCGTTGGGGCATTCAGGAGTCCAGGGTCATGGTTGGACTCCTCATTAAAGAACATGAAGGGCAACTGCTGCAGGACCAGTACCAGGGCTCCCAATACAAAGTGGAGGCCTGGGACCAACTTGCCCGAGATCTCACCACTGCCACTGGCATCCTTCGGACTGGTGAGCAGGTCCGGCACCACCTTGCTGACTTGGAGGAAGAGGGACCTTTTGGACCAGTGGGTCCAAGATGCCCAAGCAGGAAATGCTCCAGCCATGTATAAGTATTAGTCAAAATATGTGTTTGCCAAAGTCCAGCCTGTGTATGTGATGGATAGGTATGCATAAATGTTTTCTTTTATCTCATGTACAGCTGCAGATGAGAGGGCTGTGAACTTGGAAGCCCATGCCAGCAGGCTGCAAAGGCTGTATGGTGAGGCTGGTGGGTAATCTAGCTGGTATTATGTAGGGCAAATAAATAAAATGTAGTAGAATGTCACCTTGCAGTATTTAAAAATGAGTATGTTTTTTAGTGACAGAAGAAGCCAGTAGGAGAGTAATAGTGACATACAGGTTATATATCAATAAAAATGTAATTACCTGTCAATAAAAGTGAAAACCCCAGACTGGTTGTGTTTACTCTGGTATTGTATGACTGGAAAGTTTCATGCACCAAGATCTGAAATCAGAATAGTAATGCTGTGTTAACCACTGTTTTCCACACTGTGCTATGTCAAAAGGTATGTATAGGAATGTATATAAAAGAATGTTGTAATCACAAGGCCAGATTGTACAACCAAGACAGAATTAGAAAGAAAACATTCAAGGAAGTGACAGCAGTTTTTCAATAGCTCGTTCTGATGAAACATAAACTTCTTGTATTTTTTAGCAGAAACAGCCACTGTACAAATCCTGGGAGTGGTAGTAAGCTGTATGCATAATTTCAAGTAGGATTTTGTGAATATGTGTAGAAACACTCAGGTAGTGTCAACATAAATTCCCTACAAAGATCTTCCAGGTGCAAAAAGGAATAAAGTAGCTATAAGAAGCCTGTAGTAATACTGTGACCAACACCCACAGTCCAACCACAAGGCTGCAAATGACAGCAAGATAAGTACATACACCAAGTGATCTACCCCAAGAAATGTTCAAAAGTGTCATGCTGTCACAGCTACTGGTCCCTGCTACCAACAACCAGGGTGACCAATAGAAATCAAGGCAGAGTATGTCAGTAGCACACACACACACACACACACACACACACACACACACACACACACACACACACACACACACACACACACAGTATGAATGCACATATGTAACCCTGATTATGTAAATATGAGTAGAAACAGTCATGTAGTATTAACAAACATTCCCTCCACAAGTCTTCCAAGTAAGAGAAAGTATAATGTAGCTATAAGAAGGTTGTAATTATACTGTGTACAAACGTACCACTGCCCAACCCAATGCCATAGTTGTTGTAATAATACCTGTAGAGTGATGAGTAGCGCAATGATCATTAAAGCTGTGACCACTGCAAGAATCTACATTTGTTAACTGACATCTCCCTCTCTCCCCCACCTTATCTTCACCAATAATCTAAACACATAAATGAATGGGTATGTTTTCCACCAAACCTACTGTTGGGACATGTGTCCTGTTGTTCTACAAATGTTGAAATGTATTCCAATTAATGTTCCCTGTTCAAATACTATCATTGGTGGTCTGTTGATATCAATGTAACCTGCATGCTGGTGTAATGCCCACTGTGGTTCCATATATGCATGTGTTTTGTTTGCTATGAAAATGTTCCAAATCTGTTGTTTTGGGTTAATGGGAATACTCATGCATGCTGATACAACTAATCCTGGAATGTGTTTACCATTACTAATCAACATATGTTCTAAAACTGCAACATCATAGCACATCAGGGAAGGCCGATCCAAGTGGATCCACCTCTCCTGCCTCATCTGGCCATGCCACTGGGCCCCAGCATGTCTGGGACCCACCCTGGGACCTCCTCATCCACTGGTCCTGCACCACCTTTTGGTGGAACCAGCTAAGGGGATGGGGCTCATCCTCCACCGGGCACGGACAGGATCCTGTCACCCAAAGCCAGGTCCAGGGTTAGGTGCGTAGCGAGCTCCACAAGGAATTGGGAGATCTGCTATGCCAGCTTGAGTGCTGCATGGCGCAATTAGAGGGTCAGCCTGCCCCTCCTGCTCAGCCCCCAGCACAGCCAACTTCAGGGCCGTGAAGGTGCACTGGTGATTAACCACAGGAGGGCACCTCAGTACCACTGTATCCATTTGAGGGTTCGTGGGCTTTCGATTACCAAACAACCCTCCCTGTCCAAGGTGTTTACCATCCACATGTCATATACCACCCATGTATGCTGTCTTGTCTGTCTTCCTACTCAACCTACCTCCCCAAATATACCGACTATCCTTCCCCAACATCCCACTCTCACCTTAAAAAAAAGGGCAATCTGTTCCCAAAAAAAAAATGTCGCCCCATACATAGCTGTCCATTTCGCACACTTGTCCACTGGACATATGTAATCTTGTCTAACTGGCTTCACAACACATTGTTGTCCTCACCCCTCTCTGTCAGGGGTTTAAGTGTCCAAATTTACTTCCAAATTCAGTATATATGCACAGCTGTTGCTGTAGAAGAAACGGACAGCTATGGACCTTCCCTTCCCTACACCCATCTTGCACATCCCTAGCTATCTTTCATATTGTTTTACCCTCTTCATGCCCCCTTTTTCACCACTTTCCTATCACCCCTTTTTTCTTTTCTTTTAAAGAAATTAGCAGGGGGTAAGCTGGATTAAGCAGTAGTAAGCAGGAGTAAGCCTGTTTGCATGGTGCTAAGTGATGCCTACACAGATTAAGCACTTTTAAGGCTAACCATCTGTCAGCATAGTTAATTAGAAGTTAGCATTACTTACCACCATGCAAACCCACACAAACCCACTTACAAGTGCTTAAAAGTGCCGTAATCACTCTGTATCCAACAGCCTTGTTCTGCCCAGCAACAAAATAATCAGCCTTTGCAAGTCTTGAACCCAGGACCCTGTACACCATAGCTACAGCAATTTACCACTAAACCATCTGAGCTGTAGATATGGTGGACATTTTTTCAAATATATCATACAGCACAGTCATTCAACAGTAGGGAAAATGTATATAAATTATATGTGTGTGTGTGTGTGTGTGTGTGTGTGTGTGTGTGTGTGTGTGTAGATATATATATATATATATATATATATATATATATATATATATATATATATATATATATATATATATATATATATATATATATATGTGAATATATATATATATATATATATATATATATATATATATATATATATATATATATATATATATCTGTGTGTGTGTGTGTGTGCGTACACACACACACACACACACACACAAATATATATATCTATATATATATATATATATATATATATATATATATATATATATACAAGTACATGTATGTATATTATGTATGTATATTATGTATGTATGTATATATATATATATATATATATATATATATATATATATATATATATACACAAATACATACATTGGGACAGACCAACAGATGTAGTATTTACTGACTGCATTCCCCAGAGTCAACGACTGATTTACCAAGGAAACCAACTGTCTGGGGAACAGACAAAACATAACAGGCAGACATGTGGCCAGTCTGTGGACAGCGTGCCAGTGGAGAGGTATGTCAGAGACATATCACTGTTAGTCACTCACTAAATGCATGTCCACACAAACCCTGTCAATCTATCAATCCACCATGTGTATAACAGCACTGATGACATAGAATCTGTTCTGAAATCTGGAGATATGTCCCCCGTGTTGTTTGGCTGTCTCCACATGTCCTATCCTATGACATATTGCAACCTACTGTATGTGAATCTGTAGACCACCACCTCTGCAATGTCCCTCACACAGGCAAGGAAGGGGCAAGGCTCACATTAAGGAATGTCCCATATGTTGGAACTAGCAGCAGTGTCTAGGCCCACAGCACAGTACAATGTGGGCACCTACATAGTGGTATGGCCATAACAATACCTGACATCTGCACATCTGTACAGAGGACACACAGAAAGTAGATAGCCAACAGGTTATGCATTAGGATGAATGTTTTGAAAGACAGATGTTGAAACTGAAAGGTATGCCATTACTACATGACAGCAGTCCTCAATGACATGTCCAAAAACATAGTAGTCTACAGTTAATATCAACATATCATATCAATATCCAATAGGAGATACATAAAAACATACAGCTCAAACACCAAGAACAAGATAGTCAGTACTCAGAGTCCAGCTTTGCATGCAGTGGTGTATGGTCCCAGCACTACAATCAGCAATCTACTTTTTCTTGGAAAAGCACTGTTAAAGTAGTAACGTAATGGTACAATATGGGTTAAATTATATTTGTCAACCATATCTACAGCTCAGATGGTTTAGTGGTAAATTGCTGTAGCTGGTGTAACATGCAAATGTGACTGCATATAACCTGGGATACTACCCATGTACAAAACAAATACAAAGAGAAAATATTGCAGTACTACCCATGTATACTCAGGTGTTCCATACAGTATACTCACACCCCTTGCCACTGTAATGACAAAACACAGAAGCATGTTATGTACAGGGAATTAAATACCCTTATTAAATATGTCATTACCCTGCTATTTTATCAGACTGGAATGTGATCACTGGTTACCAGGGCTGAGCGATACTTAGCAGGTGTAGGCACTGCTTAAATGTAAATGCTAAGCAGATTTGCGCACTGGTAAGCGAAGCCTACACAATGTAAGTGCCTATTCAGTTAACCATACATTAGTGCTGCTTGCCATTGTGCAAACATGTGCAAACACGCTTAAAGCTGCTCAGAACTGCCTTAACCACTCTGTATCCAACAGTCCTTGCTCTGCCTAGCAATAAAATAAACATCCCTTGCAGGTCTTGAACCCAGGACCGTGCACACTATAGCCAATGCACTTTACCAGTAAGCCACCTCAGCTGCATAATATTAGGATGTTTTCTCACACATCCCCTTCTATATAGCTAGTTTACAATAGGGAAGATACACTGCAATTAGGAAGGATTGGTGTCTCTAAATATATATATATATGAATAGAAATATACAGAGAGAGAGAAAGAGAGAAAAAGATATGTAGGGAGATCCATATATGTGTACAACAATATATAGATATATTACCAATAAATACTGAGGTGTACACACACACACACATATATATATATATATATATATATATATATATATATATATATATATATATACATACATTGTTTTCGGCTTTTTTCCCAGTAAGGGGTCGCCACAGCGGAACTCCAGTCTGCTAATGATTAGCAGTAGATTTTTACAAAACGCCGAGGTGCCAGCTCGATGCCCAACCTTCAAGCAAGGCATGCCCATTTACGTACGCATGTCTTTCGAACACTACCCAACCACGGGGAGGACATGCAGACTCCACACAGAAGGCACTCCCAAGCCAAGCCGAGAATCGAATGGGAGAACCTCTTGCTGTGAGGTAACAATGCTACTGCTGTACCATACATGCCCCAAAATCCGCATACAAACATATGCTGCTGACAGACCACCCACAACTGGGGAAGCATGCAAACTTGGATACAAAAGCAGCCATGACACTCACATCTACCCCCCCCCCACACACACACACACAGTCCAAATAAATAAGTGAACAGTACACTGCTACAAAATCATGACAGGACATACACAATGGCCAGACATACAACAACCTCTTAGTAAAACAAATAAAATGTCTGAACATAGCAAAGAAAAGTACAACCAGCCAGTAATTCACACATATTTATTATACTCTGATGTCTTGTCCGGCCAAAGCCTTCAAGGTAGTAAAACATTACAAGAAATACACGCCTTAATCACAAGAAGCAATTAACATCGAATTACATAATTGAATACACAGCCTCCAATTACACTCCTCATTTAACCCCCTACGGGATAAAGTATCACAGTGAATATTAATACATCAAGTCTGTACATAACAATTGTCCTTTTATGAATGTTTCATCAAACTGAGAAACAGACTTTTTCAAAAACAATACCTTGGGACCTACTACTGTCCCTATGGTGAGATTTATTCAAATGTATGGCTATAGAACTGTAATATTTCTTATCGGTAATATGTCTCACATGTTCTAACAGCCAAGTTTTAAAACATGTGTTACTGTCCCCCACATAAAATATGTTACAAGGGCATCTAAGAGCATTCTCTATACACCAACCTTTGAATGTACAGACTTCAACATGTTTCACAGCTTTTCCCTCAGCAGGAATTACAGCACTAAATAATTTTAGACCAGTATACCTATCAACCTACTACTGTATGACATCTGGACAAAGCCTGACATAATTGGTGGACAGAAGCCCATATACACAGCCATACATGAAATATTGCTGTTATACACTGATAAAGTTGCTGGTGTCACAGGGTTTGTTGTAATATATATTTTCTGAGGGATATAAAGTCAAAAAATCAAATGGATGTTACCATTTACAGAATGCAATCACCAGAGTATGCTACTGATTTGCCAAGAACAACACCTGTCTGGGGAAAATCCCATACATAACAGGCTCACCTGTGCCCATTATGTGGATGGCCCTGCAGTTGAGAGCTATGCAGAGACGGAACTTTGTCAGACTGAAACCCATGCAGAATTAGCATGTGCAGACAAACCCTGTTAAACTAGCAGTATTCTAAACATATAACAGCAATACTCACATTCTGCCCCTAAGTCTTGAACCTTCTCCACCATTTATTTGGTTTGTCTCTACAAGTCTTGTTGTAAGAGCTAGAACCTCATCATCTCTAGGATGACTTCCTCACAAGTAAGGGAAGGGGGCATTTATAGGAGTGTGTTGCCATGACACTGGCTATTGGAAGAACTACACAGCTCTTATGCATGCAATTAGCAAGTGAGGAGCTCAAATAGGTGCACAGGCCATCACCTGGTCATGAGCATCATCTACAAAAGCCATGCTGCCACCTATTCAAGCCAGCTCTATCCCTGTAGTGCAGAGAGAGAGAGAGAGAGAGAGAGAAATAACAAATGAAACATAAAATGGAAAAGAATAGAAAGAAAAAAGGTAAGTGGAACATGTAAGCAAGTAATTGAATGTAGTACTTGGTCTGTAATAATGGGAAATATGATTTGGAGGAATATATGTCCCAACAAGACTTGATATACTAATGTCCTGCTAAACAGCTGCTATGGCCATACCATCTGGCCCTCTCTGCAGTGGGAGATATCACAGACATATCTTTTAACTGTACAGATCTTCACAGAATGTCCACATTTTACCATATGAAATGTCTACTTTTCTGGTGAATAGCTGAGCATTGAAGTCAAGTAATTGCAAACACTTGAGTTTAAGACAGTTAATGGGATGTTTTTCATATCCATGTTACCTGTGGCTATGAGTATGACACATGTTTGCCTTGTAAAGCTAAGAGACCTATACAGGGCATGTGCATAGTAAAGTACTGTTGCAGGTGTTGAACTGCATGTGACATAATGAATTAATAACATTCAACTGTACAGTGTTCTGTTGGACAATAAGCACATTTGTGACTGATATCTGTAATCACATACACATATACCTGTGTTATGTCAGCCAAACCATAGGCAGGTCTGTGAGCAATGACATTGTAACATAATAGCCTACTTATGACTGTTGGACATCTTCCAGATTATCACAGTGATGCCAAACCCTACTGTGCAATCAACATACTAATGTATGGTGCAGCTATATTAATACAGTATCAATACTGATGTCCCTTTTGACACCCATTTATGTGTGCCATTGTCCAGATGTACTGCTGTAACAGGTTGAGAAGTACGAATGAGCAGCAAGATTGTAAATACTGTGTGCCATACTAACATACAACAGAATGCATACCAGGTATCCCCTGAGCACAAGTATGTATGCATATATTCAGCTGGAAAGCACAAAACTAATCACATGGCTTTCAAGCATTCAGGTACATAGGTTGTGCATGTTGCACATGTGTGTAATATCAATGTCAGTGCATACAACAGACATAAATGTGTACAGCTACTGGTTGTTGCATTGCCCTGACACTGATATGGGTACTAGAGTATCAGGTATTAATCAGAAAAGTGTCCACCTGTGTTATGGCCCTCTGTCCATGCCTACCGCTACCAGCTATATCAACACCTATATACAGTGGATATCACAAGTGTACACACCCCTGTTGGAATGCCAGGTGTATGCATTGTATGACAATCAGACCACAGAAGATCATTTCATAATGTTACTCATATTTAATGTGAACCCTAACCTTTACAATTCCATTGAAATACAATCAAATGTGTCTCTAGGAAGGGGTGCAACTATTGCCAAGTGAAGATGTGCCATGATGTTAGAGTCCAGGCCAATGAATGATGAATGCTGTAAACATCTCAAGAGGTGCATATACAACATATCAGTTGAAAGGTGTGCACACTCATTCAGCTGGCTTTTTGTACTGAGTATTATTTCTATATGTTTTCACAGACCAGATTGTTATGCTTTCAATTGAATAGTACAGGCTATAGGTCACACTGCAGATGAGAATTGTTATGAAATGAGTTATTATGGTGTCATGTTCTAATTGCACAAATACCAGTCAGTGTATCAGGGGTGTGTACCCTTTATATCCACTGTAGCTACACAGACACAGCAATACCTGACCTGTATATCAAACCTCCAAAAAGGTAGAGTAATCCCCTTTGGTGGACAGCAGCAATACCCAAACCACACAATAGGTTGCTGCATTGGCTGTACAGGGACACATAGTTGCAGGCAACAACTTGGAAGCAAGTCCACCTATATCTGATCAAGCATGTAAGTTCACAGGTGACTTCCCGTAAGGCTGACTATGACTATAAATCAGACATATCCACACCACCAAGGGCACTTGCTACTGTGTCTCCACATATGTTGTAAGTCTCAGAGGAAACAACACAATTCACCCTGCACTGGTGGTAAAGAACACATCATACACACATGCCGTGGATATAGGCAACCTGCATCACACAGGTTAGGTAGGAACATCACCACCCTGTCCACCCCAGTTGTACAGGGGGATATGCAAAACCACACTCATCCCCTCAGCAATGGTGAGCATGTACATATTGCCTACTGATGGCAACAACAGCATATCTCCATGGGGCATAATAACATCACTGTCTGCCTCCCACATGAACTCAGGCATGTGCTCACAGCTCCATCCCACACCACAGTTAAACATAGACCTACCACCATCCACACACCATCCACATGGAAGATGCCCACTGTCAACCCACTACACAGAAATGAATGGAGAATACTGGATTATGCAATCAAGTGTCCAACATTGGGGGGATTAAGATAGCTCATGGACAAGCGTGTAATGCAAGCTGCTATAGCCATGACAGCTTGGAGGGTTTTGGTGTAGTATGGATTATTTGCAAGTAATATCCACTATTGATGTGCATTTTGACAACAGTATGAGGTCCTGTGACCTTTTTCCTGTTTATGCCTTCCAGGTAACATGCAGAGTGCTCGCCCAGCAGCATTCTCTGTTGGGGAAAACTGACATCATCACCCAATATGTGATTGGACATTATGCCCTAATATTTGGATGGAGAGCAGAAGATGTGTGGGAGAGGACTGCCCTGTGGAACAGCATGGTCCACAAGGTAAATGATGCTGGCCTGCACAGCAGAACTTATGAGCATGTGCAGCATTGGGCCACCGAACACATCCAACACGCCCGTTAATGGGCTGCTGCTGTAGCAAGGGACTGGCTAGCCACAGGTGTGGGCCCAGCATTCCAGCCCCCACTGATACCCACAGAGGAGCTCCTCATCAAACTTGGGGCACATGCCCAAAGCACAAGCCATGATGCTGAGAGAAGCAAAGTGGAGGTGAGTTGCACACACACTGGATGAGGGGCGTGCAGGTAAGGGCCCAGTGGGGATTAGTACACTAATGTATCTGACATATATATATATATATCTGTATTGTATCTACATGCATGTGTCAGGTCCAATTGCAGTTGTGGATGGGGTTTTCTAATGCACAGAGGTGCACATCTATGGTGAGGACAGGACAATGTGTATTATTGTAGTTAGGACTGTAGATGTGCAGACATGCTGCACTCATCCTGTACCAAGGCCACATGTGAGTCTGCTGACAATAACTCCCTCTCACAACTACACAGGACCCTCTGGTCTGCATATGGGACAGTGGCCTGAAGCTGGTGAGTATGACATTGTTCTTTTGTTGCCTGGCAATACCCCAGGCATGTGAAGCACATGCAATTTACCATGCACACAACCATCAGTAATAGCTATATTGCTTTATGTAAAAGCTATATTTCTTGTTGTGCATGTTCACTTGTGCTGGGGTTAACTGTATTGCATCACAGTGGTCACCACTGGGGCCTATCTGATGTGACTTCACCACTGCTGTAGCATACCTCACAACCTGTCAGTGCCAAAATGTCTGTACAGAGTCCAGCAAAATGGGCTGGAGAAATGGCCTAAGGTAGGGTCATGTGTGACATATTAGTAGTACACAGTGGATATAAATTGTGTACACACCCCTCTTAAGACGCAAGGTGTTCCTGTTACATACTAATTGGGACAACAGTATCACAGTCCACACCATTGCCAGCCTTTAATGTGACCCATAACAGGAACTGTTGACTTGTAAAACCAAGCATCTGGACTCATGTATTGCACCTACAAGGCTGTACACCTGTTAGGGTTGCAGACATATCAGCATGATGTTTCAGTCAGGTATGATATCTCTTGCTGCCATATGTGTCAGTACACTCACTGTGGCCTATTTGATAATAATATCACATACATGGGCATTGTTAAGGGACACAGACCACATCCGACCATGTACAGGTTGAAAATATATGGATATTCCGCACACATCTGTACAGAGGACTGTACAATGGTTTAACCTGCTGCATGTGAGGCAGATGCTGTTACCACACTATATAAAGTAATGGCAGCGGGAGGTGGTCACCAGCCATGTATGGTATACACATCAAAATGGTATAAGCCACACAAGATATGATCCTCACACACACACACACACACACACACACACACACACACACACACACACACACACATAGTTGCCAGCATTAGGATTAGCATTCCTGCTTATCTAGGTATTCCTACTATAGTGTTACACAGTTATCAGGCACACCACAGAGCTTATACATTTCCACCTCTTCCAAAGGTACTTCTAATGTGGATGACATCAACAGGACTACTAAATTGGAGTGAAGGGAAGTATAAAGGTTAGTACACAGGTCAAAAATGGTATAAGCCAGACAGTATATGATTCACACACACACACACACACACACACACACACACACACACACACACACACACACACACACACACACACACTTGTCAGTATTGGGATTAGAACTCCTGCCTATCTAGATATTCTTACAATAGTGCTACACAATCAGGTGCATCACAGAGCATATGCATTTGCACCTCTTCCAAAGGTACCTCTAAGGTGGATGAAATCAACAGGACTACTATATTGGAGTGAAGAGAAGTGTAAAGGGTAGCACACAGGTCAAAAATGGTATAAGCCAGACACTATATGATTTACACACACACATACATTTGCCAGTATTGGGATTTAGACCACTTGCCTATCTAGGTATGCCTACTACAGTGTTACACAGTTACTGCATGCATTACAGAGCTTACTGAACTTTCACATGGCCAAAGCTACTGATAACTGCACAGCTGTGGTAAAGTATTACAGGTGGCAGACAGTCTGCCTTCTGTTCCACCCATACATCATGCTAGTTCTTCCTGTGTTGCACTTCAACTAGCATTATGGCTTGGCACTTCACCAGGTTATTGTATCAAGAAGTGTGGCACACCTGGGAGCCATCAGCAGTACTAGTTCATCACAGATATAACCCCAGTACTTACTAGTTATGTCCACCCCTCCTGGCATGTTTGAAGGGCGGTTATCTGTGCTTTCACCCATTAACCTGGAGCACTTGTCCATTCTGAGGCACTGGTGCAACTGCCTCATGTACACAGACAACCCTCCCCTCTAAACTGCACATACTCAAACCTGTGAGGGTTACCCATATATCACCCAATGTGGACATATGCACTCTCCAGCAAAGACTGGACTAGCAGGTCAAGAGGATAAGATCAATACCTGCACCACACCATGTGGAACACGTATCTCTCCATGATACCCACTTTGACAGCCATGACATACAGTGAAAAGCCACACACACACACCTTCCCAGAGTCACTCAATAGACATTTACTCAAACAGCACAGACCAGCAAGACAGACCCCCACTTAGACACTGCAACATGGCACATGCCAAGGGACACATATTTAACCTACACAGTGTGCCCCTCAACCTAAGTTCCTAAGGCTAACCACCTTGCACAATACAGTGATCATGGTTAACTCAATACTGAGGCACACACATATCCCACTCACTAAGTTGAATATGAAGCAGGTAACAGCCAAATATCTATCACATGCCAGCATCCAACACATGACACAGCCAGTCATGGCACTCCACAACAACTACCAGTATCACTCTGTATCCATGTGGGTGTGAATGACTTGGGACACACCTCCCTGGACTACATGACAAGAGACATGGTTGGACTCTCTGATTATGTAGTCTAGGCAGGTGTGACAGTAGCCCTGGGCAGTGTACCTCTGACACCCAGAATGATGCTGTGGTACTATCAACAGATGATTGACTGCAACATTGGCTTACATGTTATGTGTCATTCTCAGGGGATCCAGTACCTCTCTGCTAGGGATGACATGATTGACAGAATTCAATGACTTGCCACAGATGTCCTACATCTGTTATCGCTGGGTTTCCAGGTACTAGCTAAGTGTCTTGCCACCTCTATGATGCCTTATTAGGCAGTGTTCCTAAAGTTATTACCAACATAACAGCTACACATGTATGCAATCTGTGGGTCATGCTGCTCAACAGTAGACATCTAATTGTCAGGATGCAGTCACTCATAGCAGTAGGACTGGAGGACACATGTCTGCTGTAATGGAGAGGTGGTTCACAGCAGCAGACAGCAGACCTGCAGTATCAGGCTATGATGCATTCCACAGCTGTCAGCCCTCAAACATGGACCACACCACACCTCCACAGGTATTATCTCCATATTCATTATGGCTAGGAACACCTCCAGACTAGTATCCCATCATAATGCATTTGAAATACTTCCGGTACAATTGCCTTGGGGTAATAGTGCAATCCAGACTATAGCCTGCTATGGGTTCACATCTATGTCCCTAGACTGTCAATGCACATTCCTCAGCACCCTGCCATCTATGATGGTCCAACGCAACACTGACATAATACGAGTCTTCAACCACCCCTCCATCACCTGGGGAAAGTAGCCAAGAGCCAGTACAGTGGCCCAACACATCTGGGATTCATCATTTCCATTGCTCTGGACCAGCTCATACTGATCCCCAGTAGAGGAGGCAACAACCTTGACCTGTGTTGACTACTTAAATATGGGACTGTTGCACATCCACAGATGTCAATCCCTGCATGGTGAGATTCATACAGGCTGTAATCAACATGTAACTCAACATGTCAGACACACCCCACACAAAGGTGACCACCTTCCAAAATCTCTCCAAAGCTGACTGCAGCCATGAAAATGGGTGGATGCCTTCACTACCCCCATGGCAATGGGAAATACCTGCATGACTGTGGAATCAGACACATAGGCACTGTACAAACAGGTACATGAATGCATGGTACTAGCCAAAGCCAGCAGAGCCCAGAGACTGTCTTCCAAACACTGAGAGACAATGTGATGGTCTCCTGGCATTAGTAAAGTGTACATCAGAAGGATACTGTTGCAGAGAAAAGTGGTGACCAATGACTGCTCAACTCCCTTATTAGCCTCAAACACAACTTTGGATCCCTCATGGAATCCCCTAAAGGCATATATGATGGCAGAAATGCAGCAGACACTGATGGCAGTCACAACAGCCTTTGACAGTTACATCGACAACCTCTACAGCATTAAACATAAGTGCTGTGAGTTACTGCACAATGCTAATACCTATCCTGAGATGACAGATATTGGCCACAGTCTTGGCAACACATTCAGTGCCAGCTTTACCCCTCTCTCCCCCACAAGTGAAGTGCTGAGTGAATGTGTTCTCACATGCTGTATCCCATTTCCGTTCTAGGCATCTGTGTGTCACCAGGATGTGGCCATGCAGCAAGACCATGGGGTATGGCAGTGTGGTAACATATCCAACATGTCATAGGCAGGGTACAGTATGTGCACAGAAATCCCCGGTCTGTAACACAGTGATTGCATATGCCTCACAGATTATAGGGCTGAGGGTTGTACATAGGTATATGTTGATTTACAACATCTGTTATACAATGGAGAATGGTATGTGTTGTGGTTTGGACACACACCTCTGATTGCTAATAACCACAGCCACAGGGGATATTCATCAACGAGACACACTGAGATTACTATACCCACACACACACACACACACACACACACACACACACACACACACACACACACACACACACACACACACACACATTTGCCAGTACTGAAATCCATAGGTTCATTGCTTCATAGGTATGTAGTAGGTGAATGGGCATGAAGGCTCTACAAGGCTAGCCCAAGGGAATACCCTGGCATCAGGCCACATGAAAATAGTCCCCAGTGTGGCTCAGGAGTATAGTCAATGGAGTGGTCCCCAGGGGTGGGTATTGTATTCCCCATCCACTCATCCAGATTTCTGTTGTGAGTGGCCAGTGATGTGCACTGCTTCACATGTATGTGATTTATATTCCATAACATGGACAGTGCCTGGGTTGTGCACATGTCCCACATGCATGTTCTTTGAAGTGTGGAAGTGAGCTTGAGGACTCTGGGGTATGTTGTGTGGACAGATTGGTATCTTCAGAAGTAGCATTCCTGACCTCGTTTGGTGAGACCTGGCTATGTAACTGAGGTAGTGATTGCACCTACATAGACAGTATATCACAGGGATTCATTGGAGTTATTGGCACCTGTCCATACAGGGCATGTGTATAAGACATGGTAATCCCTTTGTGGGGTACGTTTGCAGACTCTACAGTTGTTGGAGGCATCCAGTGGGGAACATGGCAAAAGGGCCACTGTACACATTGATTGGGCTATTGAGGGGATGGAACAGGGTGCCATGTCCTTTTACTTGCTGGATAACACACACTCAGTCAGGAGATGTAACACTTCATAGTACTTTCTGATGTCAGTGGCACTGTTGTGGTCAACAATCATGTAGTCCACTGCAATCACACCTTGGGTACTATCTGTGAGGTAATTTACGGAGAACTACCGATATAGTGGTTGCTGCCTAGCCAAGTGCGTTTGTGTATGATTCATGGGTGGAGAGTGGTCTCTGAGTATTAGAGGGGTTGCCTATATTGTTAACTAATCCATACTGTCAAATAGTCATTGCACATGGCACTAGACATTTAGGGCTGTGGATTGTCTACACCAACCTGTATGGTGTTTGACAACTGTTGGCCTTGTAATGTGGACATTGGGACATATACTAGGTCCTCAATATAATAATTTAGCAAAACCCACCCCCAGTGGAGCCTGTTATTTACACAATCACACCAACCCCCACATAGGATACTGATGACAGACGCGCGTACACACACACACACACACACACACACACACACACACACACACACACACACACACACACACACACACACACACTTGGCAGTACTGAGCTTCGAACAGGTACTTATAAGGTGCAGAAAATCACCAGCCCTTGTAAATATTGGCATTGGGTGATGTAGTGGGTGAGAGATTACACAAAATATTTTACCCTACAAACACATTTACATTTGCCAGGAGTGAGGTTCAAACCTCTAACTATGTTTTCAGACCATTATGTTATGCATTTACCACACGTACCACTGACCTTATGTGGTTTAGAGCTGTCAACAGGTACTTCTAAGGTGAATGATATCTGAAGAACTGCTAAAGACAGGCACTGAAAAGTGTACTGGGTGTAAATGGGGCCAAAATCTTTATGGTACGAACATATATACGCACACACAAACACTTGCCAGGAATGAGATTCAAAACCCTACCTATGTAGTTACTACTACATTCTTCTGCATTTATCATACACGCCACAGAGATTATAAGTAGAACATTGTCCAAACATACCTCTAAGGTGAGTAACATCAGCAGCAGTGCTAAAGGAGGGGTAAGAGAAGTGTAGTACGTGTGAATGACATCAAAATCAGGTCTCTACAAAGACACACACTCTTACACAAACACAAACATTTTCACAGTTGCCAGGGCAAGGATTAAAACTCCTACCTAACTAGTTTGCTACACTATAGTATTATACAGTTATCGAAAGCGACACGAAGCTTATATGCTGGAGAGCTGTCCAAAGATATCTTTGAAGGTGAGTGACATCAGCAGCAGTGCTAAAGGAGGGGTAAGGGAAGTGTAGCAAGTGTGAATGACCACAAAATCAGGTCTCTATAAATATTTGTTGTGAATTTTCTGCTGTCCCATGTAGTTGTCTGCTGCTATCCCATTCAGCCACCCAATTCCCTTGCACGCTTGCATCCATATCATGCATACTAGTATGAGAACATACTACTCCATTCAGTAATTGATAGGAAGGGTGACTTAACTTGTTGCGTTGCCAGTATTGAGGACGGTGCTAGAGGATTGACTATGTTGGATGCACATAGTACACTCCCTATACATGGTAAAGCTCAGGTAGTGTCATATTTGGCATCTCTTTTACTGTATGTATGAGTCAGAGAGAGGTATCAGTCCCTGGGTCCCTACAGTGTCAGTGTGTGTGCTATGCATTGCTTCTTTGCCAAGGCTTGGGCATACTGGGTACGCCTCCTTCTGCCTACAGAGCAGGCTCAGGATGTTCCTACTCTGAGCCCCTCTGTGCCTGTGCTGGCCTTGGCAATGGTAGAGGGCTGTGTGGCCCTGCCCCATGCTGTTCCTGCTGCAGCTGTTTCCGCAGAATTATACTGTGTAGCAGGGTACATATGATGAACATTTGTGTACATGTAGCTGGACAGTACTGCAAGGCTCCACAAGATATGTCAAGGCAGTGTAACAGTGACTTGAGCATTCCAAACACACGCTCTACAATGATCCTGGTTTGTGCATGTGCCTTATTATGGTGTTCTTGTTCAGGTCTGTGTGCATTTTGATGGCTGTCATCAGCCACGGCTCCAGTGCATAGCCAGCTTCCCCCATTAGATGACCATATGGGATGTTCCCCCTGGCAATCACCTGATACAGCTGTGAGCAATACCAGATGTGGGAGTTGTGATAGCTTCCAGCTCTGCCAGCACACACGCACATTTATGATAATGCCCTGGGCATCGCACATGACCTGGTAGTTGATGGAGGGGAAGCCCTTGCCGTTTATGTAGACCCTACCCTGCTCTCCGGGTGGTACTTTGGTGTGAATGTGCATGCTGTCTATAGCACTAATTAGCTCAGGATATTCTGCTATATGGTGGAAGAGACGCATACGTCTGGTCAACGCCTCACGGGCAGTGGGGAAATATATATGCTCATTGACATGTTGTGTCATGGCATCCAGGAACTGGTGGAGTACCCTGGATGCTGATGCCTGTGAGAACCCCCTCCCCCATGATATCCCCAGTTAGTCTTTAGAAGGTACCTGTGGCTAGTATTCTTAAGCCTACACATATCTTGGCATCCACTGGGATGGGTTCCCCTCTATTAGTTCTGTGTGTGAGGTGTGGCCGGCACAGCTCAACAATTTGCTGTAGAATGTCCCTGTCCACCCTATAGTGCTCTACTATCTCCAGCTCATGTAGGCCCTGGTAGGTTACCCTGGGTCTGTACACTCTTCTCCTCCTCCTCACTGTGGGTCATTTGTCAGCATTCTCCTCCTCACCACCCTCAGTCTCTAGCACATATTAATGGAGTAAAGCAGCAGCAGCCTCTAACATTTTTAGTTAGTTTTGCCAGTTAAAAATCCCCTGTCTGTGTACACCTGTGGTGTAGAGTTTGAGGGAAAAAAACAGTCTGTAGGGTGTTTGCATACTTCATAGTAGTATGCTGGGCTGTTGCATGTGTAATTGTCTGATTCTGATACATTCCACCTGCCAGCTATGCTAGTTCTCCTTGACTGCCTTCCTACTGTGGTTTCCCTTTCCCACTTCCTCCCTGCTTAAGCCCTGAGGCGCACTGCACATACCCAGTGCTGAAATGTAAACAGTGCTGCCATTTCCTCTTTTTTTTTCTTTTCTTTTTTTTTTTTTTATTTGTTTAAATCCTGGTGTGCAGCACGCACACCCGTTTAAGCTATGTACATACTGTTCAGGCACATCTGACACACCCCCTTCCTTAGCTGTGCTCAGCTAAGGGCAAACATGGGCCACAGAGCTCCAATGAGCTTACAGGAAGCTTGGCACACCCCCTTATGACGTCATTCAGCTCTTACACTTGCATTGTTGTATTGCTGCACCTACATGGTGCTGTACAAGCTGATACTTTGAAGAAATCTGTGATTCAGTATAACTCCCCTCATTTGCATACCCCAGTGGTTAGGTCATTAGTTACTGCACTTAAACGGACCCTTTCCCCTTGACAACCAGTGCTCCCTGGTATTGTTTACATTCTGCATGCCATTGACTATAATGGCAAAATGCAGATTTAACTTAAAATTAAGTTTTCCCATTTTTTTAATTTTATTTTCGGCACAATCCCGTTTGCGTGCTGCTGCCCTATGCTTAAACGGCCGAGATCAGACAAAAAAAAA
Organism: Protopterus annectens; assembly: GCF_019279795.1. Taxonomy (NCBI): domain Eukaryota; kingdom Metazoa; phylum Chordata; order Ceratodontiformes; family Protopteridae; genus Protopterus; species Protopterus annectens. Next base: position 858,984,921 of record NC_056745.1, read on the forward strand.
GTTTAGTTTTCATAATAATTAATCATTTTTCAATGCCAATGGCCTTATATTTGGCCATTGGCATGTCTAATGTACATAATACATGCTTTTCCACGAGCTGTCATGCCTCCATTTTGTCAGTTGTAGAAATGTACTCAGTTATTTTCTGAATACATTTCTGCACTGACACTGTTCTAGCATGGAGGCCTGGCAGCTTGGTGGATCACAAAATCACCTCATTTGCATGTTTTTCACCAGCAAATGAGGTGATTTGCATATTTGCTGGTATTCCATGCTAGATCAGTGTAGGGCCGCTCGTGCACGTGAAAACGACACTTTCCTGGATTGCTATGCAGCCATTTTCCATGCAGGAGCTCCTACACTGTTCCTGCATGAAAAATATGGCTTGCTGAATCCCAGGGAATGTTTTACTGCAAAGAAACCTCATGAGAGAATGTGGGTTAAAAACTTCCTTGACAGACTGCAAAATGGCTTGAGTGGTACTGCAACTACAAACTTCAAAGTAAAGATAGTCAAAAGTGTATCAAGACACTATGAATAGCCAGTAGAGTACTACAAGGAGAGCAGCATGCAAAAGGCAGCAAAGAAACAGCAGTACAAATCATTGTGGAAATTGTACATTCACAGTTTCATAAGAAACACTAGGAGTGCCTGATTTTCTTTTACAGGTAGTCTGTGAAAGCATGGATGATGGATGTATTTAAGTCAGTGATTGGGAATAAAATGTCATGCTAGACTTAATCAGTACAGGACAGATCAAACAAAATGGTACTTGAAGAGATATCCAAAAATGTATATATGGCAAAAGACACCACGGCAGAGGCACAAGATAAAACCAGCTGAAGTTTTATTAAAAACAGAAGTAAGCACTTTCAGGCAAACATGCCCTTCATCAGACAATAAGAAACAGTTAAAAGCCAACATTTAAACATACTGTTGTCCAATCACATTCAGTAGTTTACCCTCCTTTTTCTCAGAACAGGTTTTAAAGGCACAGTTACATTTAAACTAGGGCTCTTGTCGGCCCCTAGTCTTATAATCCACCTCGATTCACTGCACTCAATTTCATTGATTAAATCCCCACCCCTTATATTTTTATGCATCACTTGTGGCACCATAAACTTAAAAAAGTGGTCTGAACATTCTGAAATATGCAATGCTTGGGCATTTCGTACATCATGACGTCTGATATCATACAAGTGTCCAAAAATTCTCTCTTTCAGCATGCAGTTGGTCTTACCAACATAAAATGAACTACACTGTTGACATGTAGCTAAATAAACTATATTCCTAGTTCTGCAGTTGGCATAGCCCCTCAATGAATAGGTCCACCCTGTTCTAGGATGTACGAAAGAATTGTTGGTGCATATGTGGGTATAAGCCCTACAACCATGACATGGATATGTCCCTACATGTCCAGTTTTGATAACAGTGGATATATTGGACATAGGTTCCTTGCAAAGCATGTCCTTCAAATTTTGATTCCTTCTGAAAGTGAACCTAGGTCTATCCCCAACTATTGCTGCTATCCTGTGATCTGATTGTAACACTTTCCAATTACGTTGTATAATGTCACAAATCCCCCCTATATTGCTGCTGTATGTAAGCAGTAATTGTCCTCATGGAAAACCAAATCTATTGTGTCTATTATTAATACCTCCATTGTACCCCTATGATACTACGGTTTAGCAGTCCCATCACGCTTCATTCTGATTTCTTCGGTCCCTGTGATAGGGAAAAGCTCGGTTTCCATGAGTTCTTCTTTTTCACAGGAGCTGGCAACATTGGAGAATTTATACTATGAAAACCCAATGATTCTTTAGGCCTGGCTCCAAATAGTAAATGAGCTCCCTGGCTGATGGATGCTACATCCCCCTGTGTCGGGAACACAGACATGGGGAAGCCATCGTTCTGTGTTATCGTTTTTGTTTCAAGAGACCTGTTCTGCTCAGTCAAAGCTGTAGAGATGGTCAAATTCTCGAGCGTCATGCCCGTATCACTTGCAGGTCCTGTTGGTTGCTGTTGTACCAGCTGCAGTTCATGTAGCTGGTTTGAAGCAGGCTCCCTACCACTCTGTGTGGAGCCTAATCTCTGTCGTGCATTGTTGGTATCACGTGGCCAAACAAAGATGCGTCCTGCTGCAAAATCATTATAATCCCGTACGAGTTTCTTTAGTTTCACACGCTGTAGCCTGGTGTCAAAAGCCGCTGGCATGTAAAATAGATCATTGACACAAACTAACTGTTGTCCCTTTTCAGAGACTCAACATCACTTGCCAATTGTTTCTCCTCCGGAGTGAAGAAGTCTATAAGCAGTCTCATATATGCTAAACTGGTTTGTAAATTTATCTCCTGCCATCTGGCAAGCAGCTCAGGGTATATCTCGCCCTGTGTAGGCATACACAAGACACGTAAACCCCTGGGTACAATGTTATTTTTAATGCATGCTTCCAAATGAAATCTCTGCCACTGTAAGCGTTTCAAACGAGTGGCACTTCTATACAGTCTATTTAGCATGTCTTGGAGATCAATCTCACCTCGGCTATTAAAGTCCGGTTCCATATTCCTTGAGGCCAGGCTCCTTATGTCCATATGCAAAAATGGATTAACAGAAGTGCTGAATGCACCTCTAATATTTTCATTCATATGAGATGGCATTGATTTTAATGGACGATAATCAAGTTCTATATCTTCTCCCCTCTTCTCAGCCATGTGTGCAGCAATTCACAAACAAGCAATGAATCCAAAAAACTGAAAAGTCCTACACCAAAGTCTTTATGCCAAAGACTGAAGAAATCCAAAAATGTATATATGGCAAAAGACACCACGGCAGAGGCACAAGATAAAACCAGCTGAAGTTTTATTAAAAACAGAAGTAAGCTCTTTCAGGCAAATGTGCCCTTCATCAGACAATAAGAAAAGTACAGTTGTGCACACTTACCATAAATGTAGATGTTCGAGTGTATTCACTGTTGCAGTCATTACATTTGGGTAATCCTGCTGGCAGGTTGCTCTCAGCCGGCCTGAATTCCAAAGTCTTGGGTCCTGCATTGGCCGCTGTCACCCCTTCCCTGACGTTAGGTCATCAGGGGTATAAAAGAAGCAGCCGACACCATTTTCTTCAGTTTTTCTTGCCCCAGATGTCAGGTGCCCCTTAAAAGGGTAGCCATAGTTTATATATATATAAATCAATAAATGTACCAATATAAATTTTATCTTCATCTATAAGCAAATACACCACATAGGTCGTATAAATCAGAGAAGGAAAGATAAGCTCCATAGAAAAAAGGGGGATGGCGGGTGGGTAACCTGGACTGCAACAGTGAATACACTCGAACATCTACATTTATGGTAAGTGTACACAACTGTACTATGTTCTTTGTGTTTTACTATTTCAGTCATTACATTTGGGTAGAGTCCCAAAGCTATGGTTGGGAGGCTGGTGCTAAACAGCATTAGGAGCGGCTATAAGGCCCGGCAGAACTGCAGTGACAAAGCCTGCCCTGGATTTAGAGTAGAATGACAGATGATAATGCTTTGTAAAGGTGTGCACTGAACTCCAAGTAGCTGCCTCTAAAATGTCTCTGGTTCTTACTCCCATGAGAAAGGCTGCTGAAATGGCTGCAGCTCTGGTGGAATGTGGCCTAATGTCCTTAGGCACTGGCTTGTCATGGTGTGAATAGCATAAATGAATGCAGTGGCCTATTCACTTTGAGATAGCCTTTCCTTGTGATCCTGCAGCATATGCCACTAGTAATTGCTCTGTCTTCCTGAAAGCTTTGGTTCTGTCCAAGTAGAATCTAAGCTGTCTGTGTACATCCAAAGAGTGCAGAATTCTCTCCCCCTTGTTCTGTGGATTTGGAAAAAAGGTTGGGAGATGAATAGTTTGGTTAAGGGCCACACTGGACACCACTTTAGGCATAAATGTTGGGTTTGTTCTCAGAGAGATCCTGTCTGGATAAAAAATGATAAAAGGTTCCACAGCCATGAGCGCCTGTAGCTCTGAAACTCATCTTGCAGAAGTAATTGCTAGGAGCAGAGCTGTTTTCCAAGATAAAAACTTTATATCAACAGTAGCAGCTGGCTCAAAAGGAGGCAGGGTGAGCTTTTCCAAGACATAGTTGAGGTCCCATGTAGGTATTGGTGATCTCCTTGGAGGCCTTAAATTTTTGGATCCTCTGAGGTACTGCTTTAATAAAGGATGAGAAAAAACTGGTGGCTCTGTATTGTAATGAGCCGAAATGGCAGAGGCATGAATTTTAATGGACGACATTTGTATCAGTTCCTTGTGCCTGGTTCCAAGCACAGAATCTCTTCCATTTTCCAGCATAAGATTTTCTTGTACTAGGCCTTCTGGGTTCCAGCATGACATCCATCACAGCTTTGCTGAGAGGTGTTCTTTGTATGACTACATTATCCACCATGCTGCCAGGTTTAATGTCCTGAGATGGCTGTGCAGGATCTGATTGTTTTGCTGGGACAGTAGACGGGATAAATGAGGTAAGGTCCAAGCTGGGTAACGAGACAAGTTCCTTAGGATTGTATACCAGTACTGGCGGGGCCAGTCTGGGGCAATCAGAATCATCTTTGGTTTCTCCTGTCTGACCTTTAGGAGTACCCTGGGGAGGAGAGGCAGTGGAGGGAGGGTATATACTGATATGTTTTTCCAGCTGAAAGATAGCACGTCCACTTTCCATGCTTGTCTGTGATAAGTCCTTGTGCAGAATCTTTTTAGTTGGTAGTTGTGAGGGGAGGCAAATAGATCTATGTCTGGGCATCCCCATTTCCTTGTTATCATGCTGAAGACTTGTGGATCCAGCTGCCACTCGTGGGGATCCATGAGGTTTCTGCTTAGTTCGTCTGCCAGAGTATTTTCCTTTCCAGGCAGGAATTGTGCCTGCAAATGTCCTTGGTAAGTCAAAGCTGTGTCCCACAATGTCATGGCTAGTCTGCAAAGGGGGTAAGAATGTGTGCCCCCTGCTTGTTTATATACCACATGACCATGGTGTTGTCTGTCTTTATCAGTAGTTGTCCCGGATGAAGTAGGTCCTTGAAGGCTGTCAGGGCATTTTGAACAGCTAGCATCTCTTTTTGATTGATATGTAGATGCATTTGGATTGAGGTCCATGTGCCATGAATGCATCTTACTGCCATGTGGGCCCCCCAGGCATAATCTGATGCATCTGTTGTTAGTGTCTGCCTGGCCGGGGGTAATGTGAATGGCTGTCCCTTGTTCTGGTGACAAGCCTTTGCTTACCATCAAAACTCCTGTTGCAGGCAGGGAATGAGAGTAATCATTGTTTCCAGGCTGTGGCAATGTTGAATCCAAACACTTTTTAGGTACCATTGAAGTTTCCTCATATGCAGTCTTGCATATGGAATTAGTAGGATGCAGGATGCCATGAAGCCCAAAGCCTGCAGAATTTTTCTTGCAGATAACTGGGCCTTTGTTGCCAACATTGTGAAATAGGCAGCCAGTTGCCTTTGTTTGTCTGGCATTAGATAAACCATCTGGGCAGTTGTATTCAAGCTTGCACCCAGGAATGTCATATCTTGAAAGGGTACTAGTTTTGATTTTTTTCGTTGACTGTGTACCCTAGGCATGTCAGAAGTCTTTTCACAAATGCCAGATGTTGAAGAAGAATGTCCTTGTTCTCTGCCTGAATTAGACAGCTGTCCAAGTAAGGGTATACTTGTATTCCTCTTTGTCTGCAGAATGCAATCACTGGTGCCAGGCACTTTATAAAGACCCTGGGAGCAGTAGATAAGCCAAAGGGCAGTGCAGAGAATTGGTAATGTATTGAACCAGTCTTGAATCTGAGGTGTCTTCTGCACGACTGTCTGATTGGAACATGCAGGTACACCTCCTTTAGATCTAAAGTCACAAGCCAAGCGTTCTTGCCCAGCATGGGCAGAAGCTGCTGCAAAGTCAACATTTTGAATTTTGGAATATCCAGGAATGTGTTCAGAATAGATAGGTCCAGTATCGGCCTCCAGGCCTTGTCCTTTCTGGGTACCAAGAACAGTCTTGAGTAAAATCCTTGTCCCCGCTCTTGCTCTGGTACTTGCTGAATGGCCCCCATGTCCATGAGGGATGAAACTTGTTTTTGTGCCTCTGCCCATTGATTTTTTGGCAGATCTGGCCAGCCGTTTGCCTTTGGCAGAGTATGGAAATGGAATTTGTAGCCTTGTGACACTATATTTAGAACCCATTTGTCCTGGGTTATAATGTGCCAATTTTGAGCAAAAAGTGCTAATTTTCCCCCTAATGGTGCTGCCAGAAGATAAGTGCTTGGTGCAGGCACGGGAAAGTCATTGGGACTACTTTCTGTATGTTTGTGCTTTATCTTCTCCAGCTTTGGCGGTAGAAGCACCCCATTGTTTTGACCTATAAGAACCTTCCGCCTGGGATCTGCCCCTTGGCCGTCTGGATATGCCACTTTGAGGTCTGTCTGACACAGGAAAGGACCAATTTTTTGTAGGCCAGTGTCTACTAAACCTAGGTGGCTGTACTTGTAAAAACTCTTTAACAGTTTGCATAGATTTAGCTTTGTCTTCCACTTTATTTAACACCTCTTCTGCCTTAGCACCAAACAAAGTATCATGCTGTAAAGGTGCATCTAGTAACTTAACTTCAACATGATCAGGCAGATTTTGTTCCTTTAACCAAGCATGCCTCCTAATTACAGAACCCGTAACTGTGGCCCTGCAGGAGGCCTCCAAAGAATCAAAACCACATTGCAATGTATGCTTTCCAGCTTGTTCAGCTGCATGCAATAAATCCTGCATTTCCTTGTTTTCAGCACATTCAGAATTTAACATCATTTTCTGTTTAAACAATCCCACGAGATGTTGCTGATACTTGAGCATATGAAACTGACAGTTTAAGGCCCTTATAGCCAAAGTTGCAGATGTGTAAACCTTTTTTCCCCATCTATCCAGTGCCCTTGAATCTCTGTCAGAGGGGGTTGGGTTTTTTGCTGTAGAGGCCTTAACTCCCTTGGGACCCTGTGAAATAGTTTCTGGGTCAGCAGCAGGGTTTTTAAAAAGAAATTTGTGTGAGTCAGGAACCCTGTAATATCTGTCAGGCTTAACAGGAGCTGGATGTAAGGAGTCAGGGGTCAAACTAGACTCTGAAAACACATCATCTACAATGTCTAACACAGGGAGAATGGCTAGAGGCCTGTGCTGTGGTAGTAAAAGGAAATCCCTGAGCCTCTTTTTAGATTCTGAAAAATCTTGGCTTTCCCAGTGACAATGCTCCCTCATGGTATGCAAGGTTTTCCCAAAGGAATAATCCTCAGGTGGGGATGCTGAAGGTATAGATTCTTCAGTATCAGAATCCTTATAGGTGGGTAAAGAATATTTTTTACCAAGACAGCAAACACGGATGGTAACTCTCACCACTTCCAGAGACCAAACTTGCACCAACGGACTTAAAAACAATCTTTTATTCACCAACAAAATATAAACCATGAACGCTTTAATAAAACTGCGTTTTCGTCACACATAGACTTCATCAGATAACACAATGCATCACTTCCAATACCCTCTTATAGTCATACTAATTGATTAATTAGTCTTTCAATTACATCTAATTGATATTTAAAGCACCCCAATGTCTTTTATCCATGATAATATTTTATCATTAAATAAAGTGCATATAAAGTGCATATAATATATATGAGAAAATCAATGTATATAAATACTAAATATATATAGAATAAATGCATGAAAAAAATTTTTAAAAATAAAAACACATTATGCAACCACTAGGAATAAGTAATAGTTATAAATATAAATATAAATAAGCACATTCTATAAATATATTAAAAACTGTTTTTTGAATAAAACCATCCCTTTGTTCATCCAACAAATTAGGAACTACATAGATTATATATCAATGTGGAAGAACATTATGAATTCATGATGTAAATAAATATTATTATAAACTGACTGGTAAAAATTCTTTCAAAATATTTTAAACATACAATTCATATGACAAAAAGAATGTAATGGAGACCTCTGGTGGCCAAGCCAGGTATAAAACATATATATTTTTCTCATAACTTGGCTGCTCTCAGTTTTAACAAAGGTAATATAGAGATGCTATTGTTTAAACCAGGCCACTTATCCGCATTTAATGCCACTTGCCACCATAGCTCTCTATATTCTATCCTGGTCTCCCAGGGGCCCCCTCTAATGTCTATTGGAATATGTTCAACTATTAGAAATTTAAATTTATATTCTTTGCAAAGTTTAGGCCTTTTTACCTATCTCTGCAATTTTGTCTAAAGGTAATGCTGGCCTGGGGGTAGTAAAGAAATTTTTAGATTAAAAATTTGGTTCAGGGAAAACCCCTAATTTGCAAGGTTTCCCAAAGGGAAATATTAAGGAGGGGGGTAAAGATAGATCTCACATCAAATCCACAGGGGGAAGGAAATTCCTGTGGGGGAAAAGAAAATAAAACCTTTAAGATTAAAAATCGGCTCTTCCCTGGGCCTTTCAAGGATGGGCCCCAAAGGAATAATCAAAATTTTTGAGATTGTTTTTGGGCATAGACCTTGGTTAAGTTTTTTTTCCAAGAAGCGGGTTTGTTTGAACTAACCTTAAGAAAAATTGTTAGGCTGAAAACCCCCTCAAACACCCTAGGCTAACCACTGAAAATTAGTAAAAGGGCTCCAAAAACCAGATCCACCATCCACTCCCATAGTCTCTAATTAATTAGTTTTCATTAACGTTTTTTAAACCGGAACGCCGGTTAAAAAATTTTATCTTTTTAGTTGTTTCTATTTTTTTGGTGAATAATATCATTATAAAAAATTTTCGGGATAATTAAATAAAAAAATATTTAAACCAAAATAATAAGTTTAATATTTTTAAAAAACCTAAAAAAAAACCGTTTTGGACACCTGAAATCCATAAGAGAAAATTTATATATTTGTTTAAAAATAAATTATTAATTTTTAATTCTGAGCGGAAAAATTTCCCCAAATTTATATTTTAAAAAATTTATTGAAAAAAAAAAAATCTCAGGAGTGGGCCCAACCGGATTAAAACTTTTTTTCCACCGGCCCCAGTAAAAAATGGGAGCTTTTTTTAAAACCCCCGGCCTTTTTCCCAAAAGGGGGGGCCAGCCACCAGCCCAACATTTTTGGTTCCGGGGCCCGGGGGGGCAATTGAAGCAATTAAAATTTAATTTTTCCTTTGAAAAGGAAACATTTAAAGGGGTTTAAAACTCTTTTAATCACATTCAAGTTTACCTCCTTTTTGGGGCCTTTTTAAATTACATTAAACCAGGCTCTTTGCATTTTAAAAAATCCCTGTTTCACATTATTCCCTTATTAAATCCCATTTTATTTTTTTATGATATGTACACCAAAAATTAAAATTCTGAACATTGAATATATGTACCCTTTTAATATATTTATATTATTTTTTCATTTTCCATATTCTTAATTTAAATATCGGGACTTGTAGTTCTATATTTATTTCCCAAATTTCATTTTGAAAAAATTTGCTTAACCGTTTTTTTAATTTTAACACGTTTTGGGTTCTTTTCTTTTGCCTATTACTTTCGGGGTTTTGGCAGACTTCAAACTTTTATATTTGGTAACAAAAAATTTAAATTTAGTTCTATTTTATAACCCAAATTTGGGAGTAACATCCTCATTTTCTAATCTTCTACTAAAAGTGGAAGGTTCATTGCTTCAAATTTTTTTAACAGTCGGGAATTTTGATGAAAAAAATTTTGGAAATTTTTTCCTATGTCGGTTCAAAATGATTCAATTTTCCCCCATAAAATCAATAAAAATATTCCATGGCCTCCCTATTGTAAATGAAAATTTAGTGATTTAAGTTTCCCCAAAACCATCATTTCCTTCCGGGGATCAAAAATAAATTTATGCCAACTTTACTGCAAAAATTTCATGGAAGGTTTTTAGAAGCGGGATAAAAAGGGAAAAGAAAGGGGAAATAAATCCTAATTTTTTGGGGAAGAATTTCCCCTTTAAAGTTAAAAATTATTGTAAGACCAAGTTAATAAAATTAATTTATTATATATATATATATATATATATATATATATATATCTATATATATATATAGGTTGCATAGGTTCATAGGTAGGTACTAGGCTATCTGCCCGAAGGCATTTATAAGTCTAGCCGGAATGTGTTGGCTTTCACCGCCCCCTTTGATTAGTTCCCTGTGCCTCTGTCCAGCAGAGCCATTGAAGTGATCCCTGGGGTAAACTTTTCTGTTCCATCCACTCATCAAGGTTTCTCTTGAAGAGGGTTAGCGAGCTCTGCCTAATGTAGACTGGAATCTTGTTCCAGAGCATAGGAAGTCTTTGGGACAGAAATCTATCCCTCCAGCACATCCTATTTATTGTTGTGGTGAGGTTTAGATCCCTGGAGTGTGTGGCTCGAGGGGATATGGTTTTCTTTAGGTGGAGCATGTCCATCAATTCTGGGTTGGACATGGCCTTGTATGTCAGGCAGAGATCACCTCTGAGTAGGCGGTACTTGGCCCTCATCAGAGCCATCATACAGTATAATGCCCCCTTCAGTATGTACCTGATCAGACACATGCAGCAACTGGAATGTCCACAAAAGTTCACTAGAAAAAGAATACAGTGTGTAAATACAATGTCCTACACTGATCACCTCAAAGCCCTGTGTCTTTACTTGGTATCCTACAGACTTTTGAGAGGTGATCCTTGCCTGGCATACACGGCATCCCTGGACTCTGTTTTGATGTACCTATTGCACATTTGCAAAGCAAACATCATCAGAATAACTAGATTAAAAGACCTAAATTTTGCTTTTGACATAAATAGAACATGTTGGAGAGACAGATATGTTTCTCAGAGACCATTCCCTGAAACAGGTTTACCATCCATGTGAAGCAGAATTCCTCCCTATCCCTATTTAAGCGCAAATTGGACCAATGGATGGTTAATCATAAATTCACTCTTGGTCTGGCTCCTATGTCTCTGATGGACAGAAGCAGTCAATAAATCACCCCTATATAAATCAAATTTTATGGGTTACATTTGTGTGGCTTAGCTAGACTTATAAGATCCCTAGTGGTCATTAGCCTAGTATACACCTGGGGAATTAACAGAGTAAGTTCAGATCACATTCTGTTTGTAGATCTCGGTTGTTATCCTCCTCTTCCTGTTCATGATGACTTTGAAATCATTTTATTTTATTATTGCCCATAGTTGCTTGATTTTGTTATAATCCTTTGGCAATATTTTATCTTGCTGGTGAGGGATATTGTTCTCTTATTTTTTTCAGACAGGCTTTGTAATATTAAAATAAACTTTTTAAACAAATACTACAAGTAATATGCACATTGGAATTAATGTGGTTTTATACAAATGATACATTATGCTATATGAAAAATTATAAAAGAAAACAAAAACAGAGCTGATACAGTCAAGTCAGAACTGCATTAATTTTAAACATCCAAATCTATTAATCAGCTAATCCATTCTTAAAATGTCATTTTCCTGGAGAGACACTGAAGACGGTGCATTCAGTTTCACTGGTGCATTGTGCCAGTATCAGTTTAGCAGTATGTTGTGCTTTCAAAGAAATCGCTATTTACAACACTATTTGGTTATGCATTTCTTAAAGAAATACTATGCTGCAGATGGCTCATGTACTATAGATGCAGGATCTTTTGTTTCTGTACAGCTCTGTTGTAAGATTTGTCACCTTTTTCCCCTTTAATTTACAAAATTAGGCTGAGAAAAGCAGAATGATTTTCTACATGGATACAGTTATAGATGTTGCAATGCAAAAGTAATGTTTAAGTAAGATAGTAAGTAGCAAGATTCTACATTTCTGTAAATTAAAATTTGAGATGGGCTGGTTCTAATCACTGTTCTGACTTGTTTTGTGCCAAACTTTCTGCTTCTTGTTTCAAACTAAATTCTGCACATTTCCTCATTTCTGAACTCAGTACTCACATTCTTACAATAGGTGAAACTGCTTTAGGTTGACATCAAGCAAGAAAGCATTTTAGGTTTCACTCACATCCACAATAAGAGAGACCATGTACAGCTTGCTCAATATACACAACTTGTCTCCTGAGGACATTCCATTCACAATAAGAGAGACCATTTAGAGATGTTTTGTCCCATGAGCATTCATTTCACATCTGCTTTTGAAACTAATTTTTTGAACTGGAACTTGGGCAGTATTGACAATAATACAAAAACCAATTCACTGTTGTCATTGTACATTTCAGAGGAATTGAAAGGGTCAGTAGCACATTTAATAATATTGTATAAATATCAGTATAAGACGATGATTCTCCAAGCTTGAGCAATGTTCTGGCCACACAAGAGAAAACTACAGTATGTGTGTTTGTGTACATGTGTTTGTTATTAGTTCATCTCCTTAACTCATAGGCTTCAACGGCACCTAGCTAAAACTTGCTTGAGTAGCTTTGCTTCAGCTGGTACTTCATTTCATAAGCTCAAAACTGTAATATTAACATATAAAATTGTTAGGTTGTAGTTTTTATTTTTTATTTTTACTTATTGGAAAATGAAAGCATTTGCTTTCCTTTTCAATCAGTCTAGGTTCAAGATTTTTTTTATTTTTGATGTTCATTAATTTTAGTGTTTTATCAAATTCATCAGTGTAGAATGCATCAACGTTTATCATTGAAACTGCTGTATGTGTATATGTGTGTGTGTATATATATATATATATATATATATATATATATATATATATATATATGTGTGTGTGTGTTTGTGTGTGTTTGTGTGTGTGTGTATAGATATATATATACACACACACACACACACGCACACACACACACACACACACACACACACATACAGGGTGGCCTAATTGTTAAGGTGTTTGCTTTACATACACAAAGTGCAGGGTTTGAGTCTCACAAGGGATAATTGGCTAGGCTTAAAATGGCTTGCAAGAGCAGTTAGCCTAGTATGAACCTATATTATATATATATATATATATATATATATATATATATGCGTGTGTGTGTGTGTGTGTGTGTGTGTGTGTGTGTGAGAGAGAGTGAGTGAGTGAGTGTCTGTGCATGGTTCTTAATAGCAAGAGTAGACTTACTGAATGCTATTTGTGAAATAAATTAGATTGATTGACCTGCTTATCCTAACACACACATCAATCCCATATATATGAGTTAAACCACCATTATCTAGCCACATGCCAAACCATCGCAAACATACACACCAACGAGTTGCTAATACAGCACAAGCAGCTTCAAATAGAGACATATTGGTATTCACAGGCATTATACATACACTTACAATAACTATCTGTTTTAGTTATAAGGTGGAATACTCATCTGTAACTTTGAGAAACTAAGAAATGAAAGCAAAACACAATATAGTCTGATGAGCAGTAGCATGCTTGTTAAAGCTACTCTGGCTCAGGTGCAGTTAGTGAGGAAGTGCTACTTTCTTTAATCTGAGAAACACAGACATGGTAGACCCCTTATGATTAACATCTCTGTCTAATGTAAAAGTCGGGATGTAATAGCAGATGGTTTCCTAACATGTATTGTACAGGTCAGTGAAGTTTGATGCAGAAGGTACTGTGTTAAGGAAGGTGAGACTACAGTACAATTTATCACCATAATGTAAGGCAGACAAGCAATATTGTGTCTATCACTAGTAACGGCAATGGAACTGTATAAGGAGTCAAGTGTTAGCACATCTCAGAGAATATGTTACATTTACATTGTCAGGCTTTGTCTGAGATAATAAGCCATCAGAGCAGTGTGTCGTGCTAACCAGGATTAAGTACACTTCCATTACTTGGCTCCATTATGACTGCCACTAGGTAATGTGGAATATAAATAATTAGTTGAATGGCACTGCGTGGGGCTATCAGTTGTCAGGCAGCAACTGAATTGCTCTGCATACTTTATTTTTTTTTTATCATTTGAAAATTCCAACTTGGAACAAAGCCAATTTTCAGCGGAGGCCTGGGAAGAAATGCTCCAGACGCATGTCTGTAATGTGGGAGGAAACCGGAGTACCCGGAGAAAACCCACATGAATGCAGGGAGGACATGCAGACTTTGCACAGAAGGCACTCCAGCTGAGAATCGAACCGGAGAACCTCTCGCTGTGAGGCGACAACGCTACCGCTGCACCACTGCACCATACATTATAAAATGTTAGAATTATGCTAAAAAAGTAGCATTTTAGTTTCTTAATTGCTAAAAGATAATGAAAACTTTTGGCAACAGAACCATACAGATGAAAATTAGTGTATTAAAAAGAATAAACTCCTGAAGAACAGATCTTATATTGCATAAAAGTCCAGCACCTATGCTAGGATGTGTAGTTTGGTTTGTTTGTGTCTTTCAGCTTTCCCGGTTTTCAGAAATGAACACAAAATCATATGAAATGAAAGGAACAGAAAAGTGACTTAACTTTGCATCACTCATGCTTTCTACAGAGTAATTTCAGTCAGGTCATTAAAATCACTGAAGGACTACTTTATCTGAAGATAAAATGCACAAGCTAACTCAATGAATTGCTCACTGAATTGTTAAGGGACAATCCCAGCTGTGGTCTGAACTCCAGTTGTAGGGGCAGTCACAATTCATGTTAGCAGCACCCACTGAATTGTGGGATTGTCAATCGTCTCCACACTCATCACCTTATTCTAAATGAGTGATCACTATCCTGTCTAATTATGTTTATGTTCCCCTCAGGAATCTCATAGTTATTTCCATTTTTGTCTATGAAGCCTCTTTGGCTTTTAACAAACATACTAAAATGTTACAAGCCCTGAAATAAGATTGTAAGTGTATGCAGAGTATAACTCTCAGAATGCTGGTTTATCACTCCTTTTATAGACAGATAAGGACAAAATGATAAAGCAGTGAGCAAGTTGTTAAAATGCTTTGGTACTTTTCCGTTATTGGGGCAACACTTTCGATGCAATTGTTCAGCTGTAATCATGTCTGCTAGCCACATATGTGTAAAAACTATTTGTTTTCATAATACATTATAAAAAAACAAGATTTTGTTAAATTTTACACACATCTGGTTAACAGACTTCTTAAGCTACTACATTATAACTGAACGATCGCGTTGAAAGTATTGCCCCGATAACTTACACAGAGAACTATCAACTA